>NW_027593360.1:0-7500 GCF_964213995.1 Mustelus asterias
CACATTAAGTGGCTGCCCTTAGTATCAGGAGCAGCGGGGATCAGATTAAGCAACAGCCGGGAAAAGATCAGCCAACCGCGGGGGAACTCATTAACCAGTTTCGTGGGAACTCATTAACCAGTTTCGGGAATACTTCCACCAAAGGCGGGGAAAACATGAACCAACGGCGGGGAAGCCATTGTCCAACAGTGGGGAGCACATTAAGCAGCTGCCCTTAGTATCAGGAGCAGCGGGGTACAAATGAACCAGCAGCGGGGAAAAACAGCTTCGTGGGAACTCATTAACCAGTTTCGTGGGAACTCATTAACCAGTTCGTGGGAACTCATTAACCAGTTTCGGGAAAACATCCACCAAAGGCGGGGAAAGCATCAACCAACGGCGGGGAAGCCATTGTCCAGCAGTGGGGAGCACATTAAGCAGCTGCCCTTAGTATCAGGAGCAGCGGGGTACAAATGAACAAGCAGCGGGGAAAACAACTCCGTGGGAACTCATTAACCAGTTTCCTGGGAACTCATTAACCAGTTTCGGGAAACCTTCCACCAAAGGCGGGGAAAACATGCACCAACGGCGGGGAAGCCATTGTCCAACAGGGGGGAGTACATTAAGCAGCTGCCCTTAGTATCAGGAGCAGCGGGGATCAGATTAAGCAACAGCCGGGAAAAGATCAGCCAACCGCGGGGGAACTCATTAACCAGTTTCGTGGGAACTCATTAACCAGTTTCGGGAAAACATCAACCAGAGGCGGGAAAACATGCACCAACGGCGGGGAAGCCATTGTCCAACAGGGGGGAGTACATTAAGCAGCTGCCCTTAGTATCAGGAGCAGCGGGGTACAAATGAACCAGCAGCGGGGAAAACAACTCCGTGGGAACTCATTAACCAGTTTCGTGGGAACTCATTAACCAGTTTCGGGAAACCTTCCACCAAAGGCGGGGAAAACATGCACCAACGGCGGGGAAACCATTGTCCAACAGGGGGGAGCACATTAAGCAGCTGCCCTTAGTATCAGGAGCAGCGGGGTACAAATGAACCAGCAGCGGGGACAACAACTCCGTGGGAACTCATTAACCAGTTTCGTGGGAACTCATTAACCAGTTTCGGGAAACCTTCCACCAAAGGCGGGGAAAACATGCACCAACGGCGGGGAAGCCATTGTCCAACAGGGGGGAGCACATTAAGCAGCTGCCCTTAGTATCAGGAGCAGCGGGGATCAGATTTAGCAGCAGCCGGGAAAAGATCAGGAAACCGCGGGGGAACTCATTAACCAGTTTCGTGGGAACTCATTAACCAGTTTCGGGAAAACATCAACCAGAGGCGGGGAAAGCATCAACCAACGGCGGGGAAGCCTTTGTCCAACAGGGGGGAGCACATTAAGCAGCTGCCCTTAGTATCAGGAGCAGCGGTGCACAAATGAACCAGCAGCGGGGAAAACAGCTTCGTGGGAACTCATTAACCAGTTTCGGGGGAACTCATTAACCAGTTTCGGGAAATCTTCCACCAGAGGCGGGGAAAGCATCAACCAACGGCGGGGAAGCCTTTGTCCAACAGGGGGGAGCACATTAAGCAGCTGCCCTTAGTCTCAGGAGCAGCGGGGAACAGATTAAGCAACAGCCGGGAAAAGATCAGCCAACCGCGGGGGAACTCATTAACCAGTTTCGTGGGAACTCATTAACCAGTTTCGTGGGAACTCATTAACCAGTTTCGGGAAAACGTCCACCAAAGGCGGGGAAAGCATCAGCCAACGGCGGGGAAGCCATTGTCCAACAGTGGGGAGCACATTAAGCAGCTGCCCTTAGTATCAGGAGCAGCGGGGATCAGATTAAGCAACAGCCGGGAAAAGATCAGCCAACCGCGGGGGAACTCATTAACCAGTTTCCTGGGAACTCATTAACCAGTTTCGGGAAATCCTCCACCAAAGGCGGGGAAAGCATCGACCAACGGCCGGGAAGCCTTTGTCCAACAGTGGGGAGCACATTAAGCAGCTGCCCTTAGTCTCAGGAGCAGCGGGGTACAAATGAACCAGCAGCGGGGAAAACAACTTCGTGGGAACTCATTAACCAGTTTCGTGGGAACTCATTAACCAGTTTCGGGAAAACATCCACCAGAGGCGGGGAAAGCATCAACCAACGGCGGGGAAGCCATTGTCCAACAGGGGGCAGTACATTAAGCAGCTGCCCTAAGTATCAGGAGCAGCGGGGATCAGATTAAGCAACAGCCGGGAAAAGATCAGCCAACCGCGGGGGAACTCATTAACCAGTTTCGTGGGAACTCATTAACCAGTTTCGGGGGAACTCATTAACCAGTTTCGGGAAACCTTCCACCAAAGGCGGGGAAAACATCAACCAGCGGCGGGGAAGCCATTGTCCAACAGGCGGGAGCACATTAAGCAGCTGCCCTTAGTATCAGGAGCAGCGGGGTACAAATGAACCAGCAGCGGGGAAAACAGCTTCGTGGGAACTCATTAACCAGTTTCGGGGGAACTCATTAACCAGTTTCGGGAAAACATCAACCAGAGGCGGGGAAAGCATCAACCAACGGCGGGGAAGCCTTCGTCCAACAGGGGGGAGCACATTAAGCAGCTGCCCTTAGTATCAGGAGCAGCGGGGTGCAAATGAACCAGCAGCGGGGAAAACAACTTCGTGGGAACTCATTAACCAGTTTCGTGGGAACTCATTAACCAGTTTCGTGGGAACTCATTAACCAGTTTCGGGAAAACGTCCACCAAAGGCGGGGAAAGCATCAACCAACGGCGGGGAAGCCATTGTCCAACAGACGGGAGCACATTAAGCAGCTGCCCTTAGTATCAGGAGCAGCGGGGATCAGAGTAAGCAACAGCCGGGAAAAGATCAGCCAACCGCGGGGGAACTCATTAACCAGTTTCGTGGGAACTCATTAACCAGTTTCGGGAAAACTTCCACCAAAGGCGGGGAAAACATGCACCAACGGCGGGGAAGCCATTGTCCAACAGGGGGGAGCACATTAAGCAGCTGCCCTTAGTATCAGGAGCAGCGGGGTACAAATGAACCAGCAGCGGGGAAAAAAACTTCGTGGGAACTCATTAACCAGTTTCGTGGGAACTCATTAACCAGTTTCGGGAAAACTTCCACCAAAGGCGGGGAAAACATGCACCAACGGCGGGGAAGCCATTGTCCAACAGGGGGGAGCACATTAAGCAGCTGCCCTTAGTATCAGGAGCAGCGGGGTACAAATGAACCAGCAGCGGGGAAAACAACTTCGTGGGAACTCATTAACCAGTTTCGTGGGAACTCATTAACCAGTTTCGGGAAAACGTCCACCAAAGGCGGGGAAAGCATCAACCAACGGCGGGGAAGCCATTGTCCAACAGGGGGAAGTACATTAAGCAGCTGCCCTTAGTATCAGGAGCAGCGGGGTACAAATGAACCAGCAGCGGGGAAAGCAACTTCGTGGGAACTCATTAACCAGTTTCGTGGGAACTCATTAACCAGTTTCGGGAAAACATCAACCAGAGGCGGGGAAAGCATCAACCAACGGCGGGGAAGCCATTGTCCTACAGTGGGGAGCACATTAAGCAGCTGCCCTTAGTATCAGGAGCCGCGGGGATCAGATTAAGCAACAGCCGGGAAAAGATCAGCCAACCGCGGGGGAACTCATTAACCAGTTTCGTGGGAACTCATTAACCAGTTTCTGGGGAACTCATTAACCAGTTTCGGGAAATCCTCCACCAAAGGCGGGGAAAGCATCGACCAACGGCCGGGAAGCCTTTGTCCAACAGTGGGGAGCACATTAAGCAGCTGCCCTTAGTCTCAGGAGCAGCGGGGTACAAATGAACCAGCAGCGGGGAAAACAACTTCGTGGGAACTCATTAACCAGTTTCGTGGGAACTCATTAACCAGTTTCGGGAAAACATCCACCAGAGGCGGGTAAAGCATCAACCAACGGCGGGGAAGCCATTGTCCAACAGGGGGCAGTACATTAAGCAGCTGCCCTAAGTATCAGGAGCAGCGGGGATCAGATTAAGCAACAGCCGGGAAAAGATCAACCAACCGCGGGGGAACTCATTAACCAGTTTCGTGGGAACTCATTAACCAGTTTCGGGGGAACTCATTAACCAGTTTCGGGAAAACATCAACCAGAGGCGGGGAAAGCATCAACCAACGGCGGGGAAGCCTTCGTCCAACAGGGGGGAGCACATTAAGCAGCTGCCCTTAGTATCAGGAGCAGCGGGGTGCAAATGAACCAGCAGCGGGGAAACAACTTCGTGGGAACTCATTAACCAGTTTCGTGGGAACTCATTAACCAGTTTCGGGAAAACATCCACCAGAGGCGGGTAAAGCATCAACCAACGGCGGGGAAGCCATTGTCCAACAGGGGGCAGTACATTAAGCAGCTGCCCTTAGTATCAGGAGCTGCGGGGATCAGACTAAGCAACAGCCGGGAAAACATTAACCAACTTCGGGGGAACTCATTAACCAATTATTTGATGACCGGTAGGCGGCGCTCTATCGGCTTCGGCGACCGGCGGGTGGCGGTTCGGGGTCGTGGCGACCCGGGGCGAGGCGGCCCGGCCGTTGAAATCGCGAAAAAACGCGTTTTTAAAAAGAACCGTCGGTCCCCATCGGGATGGATTTGACCCCCTCATGCCGCCGTCGGGACCTCTTCGGCGGCATGACTACCGGAGGTGTTCCCGCCGAGGTGGACACTTGCATTTTCTGGCACGGTGGGTTGGCGGGGTACCTGCAGAATAGCAGGAAGGCGATGGCAATGACATGTGGCAACTCATTAACCAGTTTTGACTTTGCTGCATTGAAGGCGGAAAATCGAAACAGGGCCCCGCTCGAGCCCCCAGGTCTGCCGGGACCGCACCGGGCCGCCGCCCCGACGGCCGTTCGGCCAGAAGGGGCTAGTATTTCTCCGGATTTTTGGCCGTTTTTCCGACTTTTTCGGACGTCGGAAAAGCGGCGGCCTGGCCACCGGCCGCGGCCGGGGGTGCCTTCCCCTCGAGCGAGGGCCCGGAATTCACCCGTTTGCAGCCCCGGAGGAGCTCCGCCGGCGGCCGGAATGGTTGAGACCATCGGCCGCGCTGAACGGAGCTCGGGTAACTCATTAACCAAACTGGACTTGGCCCCTGGCGCAGGAGGGGGGGTCCAGGTGAGGGCTGGCAGGCCGTGGCCACCCGGCAGCAGTGATGCACCCGCGATGGCGGTAGTCCTTCCGATTCGGAGGCTCCCTGGCCCCGCAGAGCAAAAATGGGAGCCGCACGGAGCTCTATGAAGTCAGATCCGGTCGGTGGTGGCGGGGCAGGGTGCACGGTTTCCCGCAGAGCTCGGCGGATCCGTCCCGCCGAGGTGGCCACTCGCATTTTCTGGCAGGGGAGTCCCGAGGCTGGTTAACCAGTTACCCCCGGAAGTGGGGATGGAGTTGAGATTGAACCGTTTTGCGGGGCCTCCGGGCCCCTTCCCCGGTAGGACTACCGGGGCACACCCCGCCGAGGTGGCCACTTGCATTTTCTGGCACGGGGGGTTGGCGGGGTACCTGCAGAATAGCAGGAAGGCGATGGCAATGACATGTGGCAACTCATTAACCAGTTTTGAGTTTGCTGCATTGAAGGAGGAAAATCGAAGCAGGGCCCCGCTCGAGCCCCCAGGTCTGCCGGGACCGCACCGGGCCCGCCGCCCCGACGGCCGTTCGGCCAGATTGGGCTAGTATTTCCCCGGATTTTCGGCCGTTTTTCCGACTTTTTCGGCCGTCGGAAAAGCGGCGGCCTGGGCACCGGCCGCGGCCGGGGGTGCCTTCCCCTCGAGCGAGGGCCCGGACCTCACCCGGTTGCAGCCCCGGGTGGGGCTCCGCCGGCGGCCGGAATGGTTGAGACCATCGGCCGCGCTGAACGGAGGTCTGGTAAATCATTAACCAAACTGGACTTAGTCTCTGGCAAGAGAGATGGTCCAGCCGACGGGCACGACCGAGGGCCCGGACCTCACCCGGCTGCAGCCCCGGGTGGGGCTCCGCCGGCGGCCGGAATGGTTGAGACCATCGGCCGCGCTGAACGGAGGTCTGGTAAATCATTAACCAAACTGGACTTAGTCTCTGGCAAGAGAGATGGTCCAGCCGACGGGCACGACCGAGGGCCCGGACCTCACCCGGCTGCAGCCCCGGGTGGGGCTCCGCCGGCGGCCGGAATGGTTGAGACCATCGGCCGCGCTGAACGGAGGTCTGGTAAATCATTAACCAAACTGGACTTAGTCTCTGGCAAGAGAGATGGTCCAGCCGACGGGCACGACCGAGGGCCCGGACCTCACCCGGTTGCAGCCCCGGGTGGAGCTCCGCCGGCGGCCGGAATGGTTGAGACCATCGGCCGCGCTGAACGGAGGTCTGGTAAATCATTAACCAAACTGGACTTAGTCTCTGGCAAGAGAGATGGTCCAGCCGACGGGCACGACCGAGGGCCCCGGACCTCACCCGGTTGCAGCCCCGGGTGGAGCTCCGCCGGCGGCCGGAATGGTTGAGACCATCGGCCGCGCTGAACGGAGCTCTGGTAAATCATTAACCAAACTGGACTTAGTCTCTGGCAAGAGAGATGGTCCAGCCGACGGGCACGACCGAGGGCCCCGGACCTCACCCGGTTGCAGCCCCGGGGGGAGCTCCGCCGGCGGCCGGAATGGTTGAGACCATCGGCCGCGCTGAACGGAGCTCTGGTAAATCATTAACCAAACTGGACTTAGTCTCTGGCAAGAGAGATGGTCCAGCCGACGGGCACGACCGAGGGCCCCGGACCTCACCCGGTTGCAGCCCCGGGTGGAGCTCCGCCGGCGGCCGGAATGGTTGAGACCATCGGCCGCGCTGAACGGAGCTCTGGTAAATCATTAACCAAACTGGACTTAGTCTCTGGCAAGAGAGATGGTCCAGCCGACGGGCACGACCGAGGGCCCCGGACCTCACCCGGTTGCAGCCCCGGGTGGAGCTCCGCCGGCGGCAGGAATGGTTGAGACCATCGGCCGCGCTGAACGGAGCTCTGGTAAATCATTAACCAAACTGGACTTAGTCTCTGGCAAGAGAGATGGTCCAGACGACGGGCACGGTGGCAGAGTTAGCCGAACTTGACTTAGCCTCTGGCCGCAGAGAGGGTCCATCAAACGGGGCACGGTGGGAGATTAAGCCGCACTAGGCTCAGGCTCTGGCCACGGGAGGGTGGCCCAGGTGTGAGCCGGCAGTAAATGGTGAACCAGTGAAAAGCCAGCACCCGAGGGTGCGGTTGTGCTGCCGACTTGGAGGCTCCCTGTGCCCGCAGAGCAAAAATGTGAGCACAGACGGAAGTCTATGAAGTCAGATCCGGTCGGCGGTCGCCAGGCTCGGTGCATGGTTTCCCGCAGAGGTTGGTGGATCCGTCCCGCCGAGGTGGGCACCTGCATTTTCTGGCACAAGTGTCCGGAGGCTGGTTAATGAGTTGCCGCCGGTAGCCCGCATGGAGTTGCGATTGACCCGTTTTGCGGGCCCCCCAGGCCTCATTCTCGGTAGGACTAC
>NW_027593360.1:12500-17500 GCF_964213995.1 Mustelus asterias
ATCCTCGGCATTGGTGCCGCACACGCAACGCCTGCGTCGTTGGAAGGGCTTCGCCGTTGGCGTCGCACACAGCCCTGTGGGGGTGTCTTTGCAGTCCGTCCGAGAGGTGGGGGCACGCACGGCAACACGGCCGGCCTGCCTGCTTGGGACGATGCGGTCCTTTCGTTCAGCGGTTCCACGGTTTGGCCGGCGCGAGCAGATGCTTGGGGGGAGACGGTGGCGTCAGCCACGCACTCACTCTGCTTCTGCAGTCCGGTCCACTCCGCCCGTTCTAGCTGCTCGTTTGGTCCCTCGCCCGCCAGCAGACCGTTCCGCCGACGGTGCTCCTCCTCCGCAGCGACTTCTGCCTAGCCCCTCTGCCGGGTGCGATGTCTCCGGCGTCCGCACCGATCCTCGGCATTGGTGCCGCACACGCAACGCCTGCGTCGTTGGAAGGGCTTCGCCGTTGGCGTCGCACACAGCCCTGTGGGGGTGTCTTTGCAGTCCGTCCGAGAGGTGGGGGCACGCACGGCAACACGGCCGGCCTGCCTGCTTGGGACGATGCGGTCCTTTCGTTCAGCGGTTCCACGGTTTGGCCGGCGCGAGCAGATGCTTGGGGGGAGACGGTGGCGTCAGCCACGCACTCACTCTGCTTCTGCAGTCCGGTCCACTCCGCCCGTTCTAGCTGCTCGTTTGGTCCCTCGCCCTCCAGCAGACCGTTCCGCCGACGGTGCTCCTCCTCCGCAGCGACTTCTGCCTAGCCCCTCTGCCGGGTGCGATGTCTCCGGCGTCCGCACCGATCCTCGGCACGGCGCGGGTGCGCACCTGTGGGCCGCCGCCCCGTGCTCCACGTCCGTCCGTGTGTGCCCGCTGTGGGGACCGTCTTCCTCTCGCCTGGGCGACGGCTTGCGGGCTGCGACGTGACCTTGCCACCGCCTTGCAGCATTACATCCGCAGTTGAAACGAAGAGAGCTGCTGCGGGCTTGGGTGCTTGTCCTGGCGGCTTGTCGACGGGACCACGGTGAACGGCCACTGTGTGACTCCGCAGGGAGACGTTCTGGTGCAGTCAGGGGCCTTTTTGTCTCCCGCCGCGGTGAAGCTTTGGTCGCATTCTAGTCACTCTCTCTTCAATCCCGGTACGGGGTACCTGTTCATGCTCACCATTCCTCGAGCACCCGCGTGCAGAGGGTGGGTGCGAGGTTTAAAGATTCGTGGTCCGCCTGTCGGTCCGGTCTCGTGCTGACTTGAGCGAGTGTCCTCCGCGTTCGAGAGAATGTGCCTGTCCGCGGGGGCAGCCGCGCTTGCGAGCGTTCCGCCGCGCCCCCTTCCCCAGCCCGCCGAGGTTGGGGCGTGCGGGGTCGGCTTGCGCCCGTAGCGTCGGCCTGTCCTCCGCGGCTTGCACCCGACTCAGTCCGCTGCGGCCTCGCCTCGACTCTCGAGCCTTCCGACAGACGGTGACACCAGAGAACTCTGCCTCTGGCTGTTGCGGGGCGTGACGGCGCGTGTCGGGCTCCGGCCCGTCACCCACGCCGGCACTCAACGCCTGCGAGCGCCCTGTTTCCTCCGAGAAAGGTTTTTCGCTTGATTGTCGCTCGAGTGCGTGTGCCTCCGGGGCTCACGCCGTGGTACGCGCCAGGCTGGGGCTCCACCGTCACGTCGGCGGGGGAGCGTTTAGCGCGTCCCAGGATCGGACAACCTCTCCGGGGGCCCGAGCCGAAACCCGACACGGTATAAAAGTCGTAACAAGGTTTCTGTTGGTGAACACGTTGTGAAGGATCTTTGTCGGCCGGGGGCCCGCCACCTCTCCGGGGAGGGCGGCCCGTCACTCCTTGAACGCGAAGGCTGGCGCCGGTTGGGCCAGGCAGGAGAGCCTCACGGGGGCCGGCCCCGGGGCCAGGTATCGGACAACCTCTCCGGGGGCCCGAACCGAAACCCGTAACACAGAATAAAAATCGTAACAAGGTTTCTGTTGGTGAACACGTTGTGAAGGATCTTTGTCGGCCGGGGGCCCGCCACCTCTCCGGGGAGGGCGGCCCGTCACTCCTTGAACTCGAAGGCTGCGCCGGTTGGGCCAGGCAGGAGAGCCTCACGGGGGTTGGCCCCGGGGCCGTGGCCCGTACTGACGCTGGCGCCTCCCACGCGGGTGGGAGGTCACACCGACAATTTCGCCGTACCCGTCGAACGGGCCTGGTCACCCGTACGCACGTTCCGCCGAAGCCGGGCGACGTCGATCTCGGTCCCACTCGGTTGGGCCGGCGCGCGGGCGCCGCCACCGACGAGCACGCACACGCTCGGTTGCACGCCGGCAAGTCCATGCGGGTGCCGCACACGCTACGCCTGCGCCGTTGGAAGGGCTTCGCCGTTGGCTTCGTAGGGTGTCTTTGCAGTCCGTCCGAGAGGTGGGGGCACGCACGGCAACACGGCCGGCCTGCCTGCGTGGGACGATGCGGTCCTTTCGTTCAGCGGTTCGGCGGTTTGGCCGGCGCGAGCAGACGCTCGGAGGGAGACGGTGGCGTCAGCCACGCACTCACTCCGCTTCTGCAGTCCGGTCCACTCCGCCCGTTCTAGCTGCTCGTTTGGTCCCTCGCCCGCCAGCAGACCGTTCCGCCGACGGTGCTCCTCCTCCGCAGCGACTTCTGCCTAGCCGCTCTGCCGGGTGCGATGTCACCGGCGTCCGCACCGATCCTCGGCACGGCGCGTGTGCGCACCTGTGGGCCGCCGCCCCGTGCTCCACGTCCGTCTGTGTGTGCCCGCTGTGGGGACCGTCTTCCTCTCGCCTTGGCGACGGCTTGCGGGCTGCGACGTGACCTTGCCACCGCCTTGCAGCATTACATCCGCAGTTGAAACGAAGAGAGCTGCTGCGGGCTTGGGTGCTTGTCCTGGCGGCTTGTCGACGGGACCACGGTGAACGGCCACTGTGTGACTCCGCAGGGAGACGTTCTGGTGCAGTCAGGGGCCTTTTTGTCTCCCGCCGCGGTGAAGCTTTGGTCGCATTCTAGTCACTCTCTTCAAAGCCCGGTGAGGGGTACCTGTTCATGCTCACCATTCCTCCGGCACCCGTGTGCGGAGGGTGGGTGCGAGGTTTAAAGATTCGTTGTCCGCCTGTCGGTCCGGTCTGGTCTCGTGCTGACTTGAGCGAGCGTCCACCGCGTTCGAGAGAATGTGCCTGTCCGCGGGGGCAGCCGCGCTTGCGAGCGTTCCGCCGCGCCCCCTTCCCCAGCCCGCCGAGGTTGGGGCGTGCGGGGTCGGCTTGCGCCCGTAGCGTCGGCCTGTCCTCCGCGGCTTGCACCCGACTCAGTCCGCTGCGGCCTCGCCTCGACTCTCGAGCCTACCGCCAGACGGTGACACCAGAGAACTCTGCCTCTGGCTGTTGCGGGGCGTGACGGCGCGTGGCGGGCCCCGGCCCCTCACCCACGCCGGCACTCAACGCCTGCGAGCGCCCTGATTCCTCCTTTTTTTCGCTTGATTGTCGCTCGAGTGCGTGCGCCTCCGGGCTCACGCCGTGGTACGCGCCAGGCTGGGGCTCCACCGTCACGTCGGCGGGGGAGCGTTTTGCGCGTCCCAGGATCGGGCAACCGATCCGAAACCCGATACAACTTTTAGCGGTGGATCACTCGGCTCGTGCGTCGATGAAGAACGCAGCTAGCTGCGAGAATTAATGTGAATTGCAGGACACATTGATCATCGACACTTTGAACGCACTTTGCGGCCCCGGGTTCCTCCCGGGGCTACGTCTGTCTGAGGGTCGCTTGACAATCAATCGCACTTCGCGCGCATCCGTGCGCCGAAGAGCGCGGCTGGGGTGTCGCAGAGGTGCCGTCCTCTCTGTCCCCCTAAGTGCAGACCCAGAGTAATCCGCGTCGGAGAGCTTGACCTCTTGGGTGCCGGCGTCCGCCTCCGGGCTCGTCGGCACTGCCCGCTCCCGCACTGGCCCAGCCACCTCGGGGTCGCCGGCACGGCTGTCATCGGGTTGCCAGAGAGAGAGAACGTGACTGCCTCGCTGCCGGGACCGTGTGTGCCTTCCGTTAGGCTCGGGCCAGGGGGGTTGACTCTCTGTTGATGTGTGTGTGTGGCTCGTCCACGGGAAGGATCCGCAAGAGTTGGCTCGGTTGGGTGCTCCGGCACAGAGAGTGAGAGAGTGGAGTGACTGTCCGCTGGACGTCTCCGGACACGTTGCCTCGCGTGGTCCGTGCTCGGTTGCCTGCCGGTGGGTTGCCGTGGCCGTTCAGTGCCGTCGCGTGGAGGACGGCAGCTTGACGCGTGTGACGCTTGATGCCTGGATCGGTGCTCGGTCGTGCCGTGCTTTTCTTCCCTCTGTTGCGCGTGCGAGTGCTTGCATTTTTGTCGTGGGAATCCGTGGCGGTTGGGTGTCGTTGCTTGTGTTGCGCTGGAGCTGCGGCTCCTTCCACACTCCGCAGCCCACCCTCTGCCGTTGCGGTTCTGGGGCAATGTGCCTGCGCCCGCGTTCAACGTGTGCCTTGGGTTCGAATCGTCGCAGAGCCGACTTGGCCGTGTGGTCCTCGCTCCGGTGTCTCCCCGTGTCCTGCTGCCGCCGAAGTCTTCTACGTGAAAGGTGCTGTCCTGGCCGCGGCGTGGCCACCCGCCGCTTGCAGCCCGTGCGCTCCGCCGCCCGGCTTCGTCCTTGGCGTCTGGCCTTTCGCTCCGGCAGGCTGTGTGTCCCACGGCCCTGCTTTTCTCTCGCTCGATACCGCCGTCGCACCGCGACCCCGCCAGCAGCACTGCTTTCCGTTACCGTGGAGGTGGGCGCACGCCTCGCCGCAAACGATTCTCTGGAACAGTTGACGTGCCGAGCCCGGTCCGGCGCCGAGTGCGAGGGGGCACGCAGCGCTCGCAGTACCGTGTGCGTTCCGTGTGTGTCCGTGCCTGTGCATCCGCTGCGCAGCACGGCGCGCACTTGCGAGCACGCGTACGTGTGTGTGTCTGTGTGTGCGCCCGAAGCGCGTGGAGGCGCCGACGACCGGCCGGCCAGAGCACTCGTTGCTGCCTACGACCTCAGATCA
>NW_027593360.1:22500-33729 GCF_964213995.1 Mustelus asterias
GGCTGGCGGCGGCGGTTGGCTTTAATAACCGTAGGCGGGCTTAATGCGCGACTAGGGGTGCAATTTGAAAGTGTGGCCGGCGCGAGGGGCGCCTGTGCGGGCGTGGAGAGTCAATGTGGAGTCCTTGTGCGCACGGAGTGTTGAGTAAGGGCGTGTTTCTGCATGTGCCCTGACCCTAAGCATAACCCTAAGCCTAACTCTAAGACTAACCCAAACCCGCGCCCTAACCCTAACACAAAGCCTAACCCTAGCCCGAGCACGAGCCCTCACCCAAACCCTAGCCCTAACCCTAACCCGAACCCTAACACTAAGCCTAACCCTAGCCCGAGCACTAGCCCTCACCCTAACCCTAGCCCTAACCCTAACCCGAACCCTAACCCTAGCCCAAACCCTAACCCTAACCGTGGCCCTAACCCTAACCAAAGCCCTAGCCCTAGCCCTAACCCTAACACTAACCCTAACCCTAACCCTAACCCTAGCCCAAACCCTAACCCTAACCAAAGCGCTAACCCTAGCCCTAACCCTAACACTAACCCTAACCCTAACCCTAACCCTAGCCCAAACCCTAACCCTAACCCTAACCCTAACCCTAGCCCAAACCCTAACCCTAACCGTGGCCCTAACCCTAACCAAAGCCCTAACCCTAGCCCTAACCCTAACACTAACCCTAACCCTAACACTAACCCTAGCCCTAGCCCAAAACCTAACCCAAACCCTAACCAAAGCCCTAACCCTCGCCCAAACCCTAACCCTAACCCTAACCGTGGCCCTAGCCCTAACCAAAGCCCTAACCCTAGCCCTAACCCTAACACTAACCCTAACCCTAACACTAACCCTAACCCTAGCCCAAACCCTAACCCTAACCCTGACCAAAGCCCTAACCCTAGCCCTAACCCTAACACTAACCCTAACCCTAACCCTAGCCCAAACCCTAACCCTAACCCTAACCGTGGCCCTAGCCCAAACCCTAACCCTAACCCTTACCAAAGCCCTAACCCTAGCCCTAACCCTAACACTAACCCTAACCCTAACCCTAACCCTAGCCCAAACCCTAACCCTAACCGTGGCCCTAACCCTAACCCTAACCAAAGCCCTAACCCTAGCCCTCACCCTAACACTAACCCTAACCCTAACCCTAACACTAGCCCTAACCCTAACCCTAACCCTAACCGTGGCCCTAACCCTAACCATAGCCCTAACGCTAGCCCTAACCCTAACACTAAGCCTAACCCTAGCCCGAGCCCTAGCCCTAACCCTAACCCTAGCCTAACCCTAAGCCTAACCCTAAGGGAGCAATTTGAAAGTGTGGCCGGCGCGAGGGACGCCTGTGCGGGCGTGGAGAGTCGATGTGGAGTCCTTGTGAGCATGGAGTGTGTTGTAAGGGCGTGTTTCTGCCTGTGCCTTGACCCTAACACTAACCCTAACCCTAGCGCTAACCCTAACCGTAGCCGTCACCCGAACCCTAACCCGAGCCCTAGCCCTAGCCCTAACCCTAACCCTAACCCTAACGGAGCAATTTGAAAGTGTGGCCGGCGTGAGGGGCGCCTGTGCGGGCGTGGAGAGTCAATGTGGAGTGCTTGTGAGCATGGAGTGTGTAGTAAGGGCGTGTTTCTGCCTGTGCCTTGACCCTAACCCTAACCCGAACCCTAACCCTAACCGCGGGTGCGGGGGGTTGAACAAACACCGGGGAAGCCATTAACCACCAGCGGGGAGTACATTAAGCAGTTGCCCTTAGTCTCAGGAGCAGCGGGGAACAGATTATCCAACAGCCGGGAAAACATTCACCAACTTCGGGGGAAAACATGAACGAAATATCGGGAAGACATGAACCAACGGCAGGCAAAACACTGGGGAAGCCAGGAACCAACAACGGGGAGTACACTAAGCAGCTGCCCTTAGTCTCAGGAGTAGCGGGGAAGAGATTAAGCAGCAGCCGGGAAAAGATCAGCCAACCGCGGGGGAACTCATTAACCAGTGTCGTGGGAACGCATTAACCAGTTTCGTGGGAACTCATTAACCAGTTTCGGGAAAACTTCCACCAAAGGCGGGGAAAGCATCAACCAACGGCGGGGAAGCCATTGTCCAACAGGGGGGGGGGAGCACATCAAGCAGCTGCCCTTAGTCTCAGGAGCAGCGGGGAAGAGATTAAGCAGCAGCCGGGAAAAGATCAGCCAACCGCGGGGGAACTCATTAACCAGTTTCGTGGGAACTCATTAACCAGTTTCGGGAAACCGTCCACCTAAGGCGGGGAAAACATCAAACAACGGCGGGGAAGCCATTGTCCAACAGGGGGGAGCACATTAAGCAGCTGCCCTTAGTATCAGGAGCAGCGGGGATCAGATTAAGCAACAGCCGGGAAAAGATCAGGAAACCGCGGGGGAACTCATTAACCAGTTTCGTGGGAACTCATTAACCAGTTTCGGGAAAACATCAACCAAAGGCGGGGAAAGCATCAACCAACGGCGGGGAAGCCACTGTCCAACAGTGGGGAGCACATTAAGCAGCTGCCCTTAGTCTCAGGAGCAGCGGGGATCAGATTAAGCAACAGCCTGGGAAAAGATCAACCAACCGCGGGGGAACTCATTAACCAGTTTCCTGGGAACTCATTAACCAGTTTCGTGGGAACTCATTAACCAGTTTCGGGAAAACCTCCACCAAAGGCGGGGAAAGCATGAACCAACGGCGGGGAAGCCATTGTCCAACCGGGGGGAGCACATTAAGCAGCTGCCCTTAGTATCAGGAGCAGCGGGGTACAAATGAACCAGCAGCGGGGAAAACAACTTCGTGGGAACTCATTAACCAGTTTCGTGGGAACTCATTAACCAGTTTCGGGGGAACTCATTAACCAGTTTCGGGAAAACTTCCACCAAAGGCGGGGAAAGCATCAACCAACGGCCGGGAAGCCATTGTCCAACAGTGGGGAGCACATTAAGCAGCTGCCCTTAGTATCAGGAGCAGCGGGGATCAGATTAAGCAACAGCCGGGAAAAGATCAGCCAACCGCGGGGGAACTCATTAACCAGTTTCCTGGGAACTCATTAACCAGTTTCGTGGGAACTCATTAACCAGTTTCGGGAAAACCTCCACCAAAGGCGGGGAAAGCATGAACCAACGGCGGGGAAGCCATTGTCCAACCGGGGGGAGCACATTAAGCAGCTGCCCTTAGTATCAGGAGCAGCGGGGATCAGATTAAGCAACAGCCGGGAAAAGATCAGCCAACCGCGGGGGAACTCATTAACCAGTTTCCTGGGAACTCATTAACCAGTTTCGGGAAAACTTCCACCAAAGGCGGGGAAAACATGCACCAACGGCGGGGAAGCCTTTGTCCAACAGGGGGGAGCACATTAAGCAGCTGCCCTTAGTATCAGGAGCAGCGGGGTACAAATGAACCAGCAGCGGGGAAAACAGCTTCGTGGGAACTCATTAACCAGTTTCGGGGGAACTCATTAACCAGTTTCGGGAAAACGTCCACCAAAGGCGGGGAAAACATCAACCAACGGCGGGGAAGCCATTGTCCAACGGGGGGGAGCACATTAAGCAGCTGCCCTTAGTATCAGGAGCAGCGGGGAACAGATTAAGCAACAGCCGGGAAAAGAACAGCCAACCGCGGGGGAACTCATTAACCAGTTTCGTGGGAACTCATTAACCAGTTTCGTGGGAACTCATTAACCAGTTTCGGGAAAACGTCCACCAAAGGCGGGGAAAACACCAACCAACGTCGGGGAAGCCTTTGTCCAACAGTGGGGAGCACATTAAGCAGCTGCCCTTAGTATCAGGAGCAGCGGGGATCAGATTAAGCAACAGGAGGGAAAAGATCAGCCAACCGCGGGGGAACTCATTAACCAGTTTCGTGGGAACTCATTAACCAGTTTCGGGAAAACTTCCACCAAAGGCGGGGAAAACATGCACCAACGGCGGGGAAGCCATTGTCCAACAGGGGGGAGCACATTAAGCAGCTGCCCTTAGTATCAGGAGCAGCGGGGTACAAATGAACCAGCAGCGGGGAAAACAACTTCGTGGGAACTCATTAACCAGTTTCGTGGGAACTCATTAACCAGTTTCGGGAAAACGTCCACCAAAGGCGGGGAAAGCATCAACCAACGGCGGGGAAGCCATTGTCCAACAGTGGGGAGCACATTAGGCAGCTGCCCTTAGTATCAGGAGCAGCGGGGATCAGATTAAGCAACAGCCGGGAAAAGAACAGCCAACCGCGGGGGAACTCATTAACCAGTTTCGTGGGAACTCATTAACCAGTTTCGTGGGAACTCATTAACCAGTTTCGGGAAAACGTCCACCAAAGGCGGGGAAAACATGCACCAACGGCGGGGAAGCCATTGTCCAACAGGGGGGAGCACATTAAGCAGCTGCCCTTAGTATCAGGAGCGGCGGGGATCAGATTAAGCAACAGCCGGGAAAAGATCAACCAACCGCGGGGGAACTCATTAACCAGTTTCGTGGGAACTCATTAACCAGTTTCCTGGGAACTCATTAACCAGTTTCGGGAAAAATTCAACCAGAGGCGGGGAAAGCATCAACCAACGGCGGGGAAGCCTTTGTCCAACAGGGGGGAGCACATTAAGCAGCTGCCCTTAGTATCAGGAGCAGCGGGGTACAAATGAACCAGCAGCGGGGAAAACAGCTTCGTGGGAACTCATTAACCAGTTTCGGGGGAACTCATTAACCAGTTTCGGGAAAACTTCCACCAAAGGCGGGGAAAGCATGAACCAACGGCGGGGAAGGCATTGTCCAACCGGGGGGAGCACATTAAGCAGCTGCCCTTAGTATCAGGAGCAGCGGGGATCAGATTAAGCAACAGCCGGGAAAAGATCAGCCAACCGCGGGGGAACTCATTAACCAGTTTCGGGGGAACTCATTAACCAGTTTCGGGAAAACGTCCACCAAAGGCGGGGAAAACATCAACCAACGGCGGGGAAGCCTTTGTCCAACAGGGGGGAGCACATTAAGCAGCTGCCCTTAGTATCAGGAGCAGCGGGGTACAAATGAACCAGCAGCGGGGAAAACAGCTTCGTGGGAACTCATTAACCAGTTTCGGGGGAACTCATTAACCAGTTTCGGGAAAACTTCCACCAAAGGCGGGGAAAGCATGAACCAACGGCGGGGAAGGCATTGTCCAACCGGGGGGAGCACATTAAGCAGCTGCCCTTAGTATCAGGAGCAGCGGGGATCAGATTAAGCAACAGCCGGGAAAAGATCAGCCAACCGCGGGGGAACTCATTAACCAGTTTCGTGGGAACTCATTAACCAGTTTCGGGAAAACTGCCACCAACGGCGGGGAAAACATGCACCAACGGCGGGGAAGCCATTGTCCAACAGGGGGGAGCACATTAAGCAGCTGCCCTTAGTATCAGGAGCAGCGGGGTACAAATGAACAAGCAGCGGGGAAAACAACTCCGTGGGAACTCATTAACCAGTTTCGTGGGAACTCATTAACCAGTTTCGGGAAAACGTCCACCAAAGGCGGGGAAAACATGCACCAACGGCGGGGAAGCCATTGTCCAACAGGGGGGAGCACATTAAGCAGCTGCCCTTAGTATCAGGAGCAGCGGGGTACAAATGAACCAGCAGCGGGGAAAACAACTTCGTGGGAACTCATTAACCAGTTTCGGGGGAACTCATTAACCAGTTTCGGGAAAACGTCCACCAAAGGCGGGGAAAACATCAACCAACGGCGGGGAAGCCATTGTCCAACAGGGGGGAGCACATTAAGCAGCTGCCCTAAGTATCAGGAGCAGCGGGGATCAGATTAAGCAACAGCCGGGAAAAGATCAACCAACCGCGGGGGAACTCATTAACCAGTTCCGTGGGAACTCATTAACCAGTTTCGTGGGAACTCATTAACCAGTTTCGGGAAAACGTCCACCAAAGGCGGGGAAAACATCAACCAACGGCGGGGAAGCCATTGTCCAACAGTGGGGAGCACATTAAGCAGCTGCCCTTAGTGTCAGGAGCAGCGGGGATCAGATTAAGCAACAGCCGGGAAAAGATCAGGAAACCGCGGGGGAACTCATTAACCAGTTTCGTGGGAACTCATTAACCAGTTTCGGGAAAACCTCCACCAAAGGCGGGGAAAGCATGAACCAACGGCCGGGAAGCCCTTGTCCAAAAGTGGGGAGCACATTAAGTGGCTGCCCTTAGTATCAGGAGCAGCGGGGATCAGATTAAGCAACAGCCGGGAAAAGATCAGCCAACCGCGGGGGAACTCATTAACCAGTTTCGTGGGAACTCATTAACCAGTTTCGGGAATACTTCCACCAAAGGCGGGGAAAACATGAACCAACGGCGGGGAAGCCATTGTCCAACAGTGGGGAGCACATTAAGCAGCTGCCCTTAGTATCAGGAGCAGCGGGGTACAAATGAACCAGCAGCGGGGAAAACAGCTTCGTGGGAACTCATTAACCAGTTTCGTGGGAACTCATTAACCAGTTTCGTGGGAACTCATTAACCAGTTTCGGGAAAACATCCACCAAAGGCGGGGAAAGCATCAACCAACGGCGGGGAAGCCATTGTCCAGCAGTGGGGAGCACATTAAGCAGCTGCCCTTAGTATCAGGAGCAGCGGGGTACAAATGAACAAGCAGCGGGGAAAACAACTCCGTGGGAACTCATTAACCAGTTTCCTGGGAACTCATTAACCAGTTTCGGGAAACCTTCCACCAAAGGCGGGGAAAACATGCACCAACGGCGGGGAAGCCATTGTCCAACAGGGGGGAGTACATTAAGCAGCTGCCCTTAGTATCAGGAGCAGCGGGGATCAGATTAAGCAACAGCCGGGAAAAGATCAGCCAACCGCGGGGGAACTCATTAACCAGTTTCGTGGGAACTCATTAACCAGTTTCGGGAAAACATCAACCAGAGGCGGGGAAAACATGCACCAACGGCGGGGAAGCCATTGTCCAACAGGGGGGAGTACATTAAGCAGCTGCCCTTAGTATCAGGAGCAGCGGGGTACAAATGAACCAGCAGCGGGGAAAACAACTCCGTGGGAACTCATTAACCAGTTTCGTGGGAACTCATTAACCAGTTTCGGGAAACCTTCCACCAAAGGCGGGGAAAACATGCACCAACGGCGGGGAAACCATTGTCCAACAGGGGGGAGCACATTAAGCAGCTGCCCTTAGTATCAGGAGCAGCGGGGTACAAATGAACCAGCAGCGGGGACAACAACTCCGTGGGAACTCATTAACCAGTTTCGTGGGAACTCATTAACCAGTTTCGGGAAACCTTCCACCAAAGGCGGGGAAAACATGCACCAACGGCGGGGAAGCCATTGTCCAACAGGGGGGAGCACATTAAGCAGCTGCCCTTAGTATCAGGAGCAGCGGGGATCAGATTTAGCAGCAGCCGGGAAAAGATCAGGAAACCGCGGGGGAACTCATTAACCAGTTTCGTGGGAACTCATTAACCAGTTTCGGGAAAACATCAACCAGAGGCGGGGAAAGCATCAACCAACGGCGGGGAAGCCTTTGTCCAACAGGGGGGAGCACATTAAGCAGCTGCCCTTAGTATCAGGAGCAGCGGTGCACAAATGAACCAGCAGCGGGGAAAACAGCTTCGTGGGAACTCATTAACCAGTTTCGGGGGAACTCATTAACCAGTTTCGGGAAATCTTCCACCAGAGGCGGGGAAAGCATCAACCAACGGCGGGGAAGCCTTTGTCCAACAGGGGGGAGCACATTAAGCAGCTGCCCTTAGTCTCAGGAGCAGCGGGGAACAGATTAAGCAACAGCCGGGAAAAGATCAGCCAACCGCGGGGGAACTCATTAACCAGTTTCGTGGGAACTCATTAACCAGTTTCGTGGGAACTCATTAACCAGTTTCGGGAAAACGTCCACCAAAGGCGGGGAAAGCATCAGCCAACGGCGGGGAAGCCATTGTCCAACAGTGGGGAGCACATTAAGCAGCTGCCCTTAGTATCAGGAGCAGCGGGGATCAGATTAAGCAACAGCCGGGAAAAGATCAGCCAACCGCGGGGGAACTCATTAACCAGTTTCCTGGGAACTCATTAACCAGTTTCGGGAAATCCTCCACCAAAGGCGGGGAAAGCATCGACCAACGGCCGGGAAGCCTTTGTCCAACAGTGGGGAGCACATTAAGCAGCTGCCCTTAGTCTCAGGAGCAGCGGGGTACAAATGAACCAGCAGCGGGGAAAACAACTTCGTGGGAACTCATTAACCAGTTTCGTGGGAACTCATTAACCAGTTTCGGGAAAACATCCACCAGAGGCGGGGAAAGCATCAACCAACGGCGGGGAAGCCATTGTCCAACAGGGGGCAGTACATTAAGCAGCTGCCCTAAGTATCAGGAGCAGCGGGGATCAGATTAAGCAACAGCCGGGAAAAGATCAGCCAACCGCGGGGGAACTCATTAACCAGTTTCGTGGGAACTCATTAACCAGTTTCGGGGGAACTCATTAACCAGTTTCGGGAAACCTTCCACCAAAGGCGGGGAAAACATCAACCAGCGGCGGGGAAGCCATTGTCCAACAGGCGGGAGCACATTAAGCAGCTGCCCTTAGTATCAGGAGCAGCGGGGTACAAATGAACCAGCAGCGGGGAAAACAGCTTCGTGGGAACTCATTAACCAGTTTCGGGGGAACTCATTAACCAGTTTCGGGAAAACATCAACCAGAGGCGGGGAAAGCATCAACCAACGGCGGGGAAGCCTTCGTCCAACAGGGGGGAGCACATTAAGCAGCTGCCCTTAGTATCAGGAGCAGCGGGGTGCAAATGAACCAGCAGCGGGGAAAACAACTTCGTGGGAACTCATTAACCAGTTTCGTGGGAACTCATTAACCAGTTTCGTGGGAACTCATTAACCAGTTTCGGGAAAACGTCCACCAAAGGCGGGGAAAGCATCAACCACGGCGGGGAAGCCATTGTCCAACAGACGGGAGCACATTAAGCAGCTGCCCTTAGTATCAGGAGCAGCGGGGATCAGAGTAAGCAACAGCCGGGAAAAGATCAGCCAACCGCGGGGGAACTCATTAACCAGTTTCGTGGGAACTCATTAACCAGTTTCGGGAAAACTTCCACCAAAGGCGGGGAAAACATGCACCAACGGCGGGGAAGCCATTGTCCAACAGGGGGGAGCACATTAAGCAGCTGCCCTTAGTATCAGGAGCAGCGGGGTACAAATGAACCAGCAGCGGGGAAAAAAACTTCGTGGGAACTCATTAACCAGTTTCGTGGGAACTCATTAACCAGTTTCGGGAAAACTTCCACCAAAGGCGGGGAAAACATGCACCAACGGCGGGGAAGCCATTGTCCAACAGGGGGAGCACATTAAGCAGCTGCCCTTAGTATCAGGAGCAGCGGGGTACAAATGAACCAGCAGCGGGGAAAACAACTTCGTGGGAACTCATTAACCAGTTTCGTGGGAACTCATTAACCAGTTTCGGGAAAACGTCCACCAAAGGCGGGGAAAGCATCAACCAACGGCGGGGAAGCCATTGTCCAACAGGGGGAAGTACATTAAGCAGCTGCCCTTAGTATCAGGAGCAGCGGGGTACAAATGAACCAGCAGCGGGGAAAGCAACTTCGTGGGAACTCATTAACCAGTTTCGTGGGAACTCATTAACCAGTTTCGGGAAAACATCAACCAGAGGCGGGGAAAGCATCAACCAACGGCGGGGAAGCCATTGTCCTACAGTGGGGAGCACATTAAGCAGCTGCCCTTAGTATCAGGAGCCGCGGGGATCAGATTAAGCAACAGCGGGAAAAGATCAGCCAACCGCGGGGGAACTCATTAACCAGTTTCGTGGGAACTCATTAACCAGTTTCTGGGGAACTCATTAACCAGTTTCGGGAAATCCTCCACCAAAGGCGGGGAAAGCATCGACCAACGGCCGGGAAGCCTTTGTCCAACAGTGGGGAGCACATTAAGCAGCTGCCCTTAGTCTCAGGAGCAGCGGGGTACAAATGAACCAGCAGCGGGGAAAACAACTTCGTGGGAACTCATTAACCAGTTTCGTGGGAACTCATTAACCAGTTTCGGGAAAACATCCACCAGAGGCGGGTAAAGCATCAACCAACGGCGGGGAAGCCATTGTCCAACAGGGGGCAGTACATTAAGCAGCTGCCCTAAGTATCAGGAGCAGCGGGGATCAGATTAAGCAACAGCCGGGAAAAGATCAACCAACCGCGGGGGAACTCATTAACCAGTTTCGTGGGAACTCATTAACCAGTTTCGGGGGAACTCATTAACCAGTTTCGGGAAAACATCAACCAGAGGCGGGGAAAGCATCAACCAACGGCGGGGAAGCCTTCGTCCAACAGGGGGAGCACATTAAGCAGCTGCCCTTAGTATCAGGAGCAGCGGGGTGCAAATGAACCAGCAGCGGGGAAAACAACTTCGTGGGAACTCATTAACCAGTTTCGTGGGAACTCATTAACCAGTTTCGGGAAAACATCCACCAGAGGCGGGTAAAGCATCAACCAACGGCGGGGAAGCCATTGTCCAACAGGGGGCAGTACATTAAGCAGCTGCCCTTAGTATCAGGAGCTGCGGGGATCAGACTAAGCAACAGCCGGGAAAACATTAACCAACTTCGGGGGAACTCATTAACCAATTATTTGATGACCGGTAGGCGGCGCTCTATCGGCTTCGGCGACCGGCGGGTGGCGGTTCGGGGTCGTGGCGACCCGGGGCGAGGCGGCCCGGCCGTTGAAATCGCGAAAAAACGCGTTTTTAAAAAGAACCGTCGGTCCCCATCGGGATGGATTTGACCCCCTCATGCCGCCGTCGGGACCTCTTCGGCGGCATGACTACCGGAGGTGTTCCCGCCGAGGTGGACACTTGCATTTTCTGGCACGGTGGGTTGGCGGGGTACCTGCAGAATAGCAGGAAGGCGATGGCAATGACATGTGGCAACTCATTAACCAGTTTTGACTTTGCTGCATTGAAGGCGGAAAATCGAAACAGGGCCCCGCTCGAGCCCCCAGGTCTGCCGGGACCGCACCGGGCCGCCGCCCCGACGGCCGTTCGGCCAGAATGGGCTAGTATTTCTCCGGATTTTTGGCCGTTTTTCCGACTTTTTCGGACGTCGGAAAAGCGGCGGCCTGGCCACCGGCCGCGGCCGGGGGTGCCTTCCCCTCGAGCGAGGGCCCGGAATTCACCCGTTTGCAGCCCCGGAGGAGCTCCGCCGGCGGCCGGAATGGTTGAGACCATCGGCCGCGCTGAACGGAGCTCGGGTAACTCATTAACCAAACTGG
>NW_027593361.1:0-33727 GCF_964213995.1 Mustelus asterias
CAGCAGTAGGCCATTCAGCCCATCGAGCCTGCCCCGCCATTCAAAAGGTCCATATTTGGTCCGGCTGTGTCTCAACTCCATTTTACCATCTGCCCCCTGTAACCCTTGACTCCCTGGTCTGTCTAACTCTGCCTTGAATATATTCAATGGCCCAGCCTCCACTACTTCCTGAGGAAGAGAATTTCACAGACGAATGACCCTTTTGTGAGAAAAGAAATTCTTCTTCATCTCCACACTGAACGGTCAACCTTTTATTTTTAAACTGTGTCCCCAGTTCTAGTTTCTCCACAATAAGTGGGAACATCTTCCTGGTATCCACCCTATCAAGGATCTATTTTAATCAGATCATGGGCGGCACGGTGGTTAGCATTGCTGCCTCACAGCGCCAGGGACCCAGGTTCGATTCCCAGCTTGGGTAACTGGCTGTGTGGAGTTTGCACATTCTCCCTGTGTCTGTGTGGATTTTCTCCGGGTGCTCCGGTTTCCTCCCACAGTCCAAAGATGTGCGGGTTAGGTTGATTAGCCATGCTAAATTGCCCCTTCGTGTCGGGGATTAGTAGGGTAAATAAGTAGGGTTGTGGGGATAGGGCCTGGGTGGGATTGTGGTTGCTGCAGACTCGATGGGCCAAATGGCCTCCTTTTGCACTGTAGGGATTCTATGATTCTCATTCTTCAAAACTCCAGCAGATATAGGCCTAACCTAACCAACCTTAAACTGTAACAGAGATATGCGCCAGACTTTTACCGACCCACCCGTCACGGGATTCGGAGCGGGCGAGGGGCGGACCATAGAAAGGTCCGTTGGCCTTGGGCGGTTTCGGGACAAGCAAGGATATAAATTCCTACCCCATGGTCTTAACGTGGGAGAGAATGAGAGGGGGAGAGTATTACTGTCCAGTAGGAAAGTTCTTCCCAGACTGCTGTTTTTGTCGTTTGTATGCTGTATTAAAAGAGATCTTTAAAAATATTATTCTAGTCACTTGACCACTCCCCCCCACCGCCCCCCCCACCCCCATAATGATTTCAAAAGATATTTGCTTAGCTAATGTCTGACAGTCTGTACCTATTATCCAATAATGTCCCCACCATTAGCCTCTGAATGATTCATTATCCATCTTGATGAGATAGGAAAACACTATTCCATATAGCTATTGTGCTGGTAGACTTTCTGTCTCTACTTGAGAGGTAGCCTTTATAGAAATGCAAATATGAACTCCAGGACAATTTCAGTAAATCCTTTTGAAGAAGTTCTTGATATCAGCAAGTTTTAAATTTAGTGAGGAAGTCTGGGCATGTCTACATTGTATTCCACATTGGAACCTTCCAACAAAATTGGTTAATTGGCAATATTTGACATCAGGTGACTCATGGCAGCCATCTTACGTTAGTGGACGGAATTTCCCAAAAAATGGGTAAAGTGTCAGGCTCTGACTGGAAACCAGTGTGTTTCTCCTGCAGAAAGACGCAGGGTTTCCTTCCAGATCCTTCCACAATTTTCCATTTTAAAGGGGGAAAGGGGGAAGAGGCATGTTTTGCACCACCATTGTGAGAGGTGGGGCCTAAACACGTCGGCAAGACCGGCTCCACAGAGATTGAGGCTCCCTTTAAAATGGGTGCCCCTAATGTTAAAGACCCCCCCCCCCCCCCCCCCCCCCGTCATCGCCAGCATGGTTGGCAGGGCCAGGAAGTCAGGAGGCGGTGCCAGAGCAATGCCCTGCCATGTTCCTGACAACCCGGGGGCGACACTGGCCACCCGAGACCCCAGCATGGTCATCATGTCTAGTCTCCATTTTTGGAGACCAATAGTGATTTCCGCTGGCATTTCGTCATGCCACGCCACTGGGTGGGAATATCTGACACTCCCGGAAGATTCGGTGTTTTGATCATTTAAATATATTTAAATAATTGGTAATCAGGTTCACGCCACATCAGCGTGACACATGCTAACAGAGCTATCCAAAAACTGCAGAGTGTCCAACCATTGCAGCCCCAGGAGGGGAGGGAGAGACAGCACAACACTGATAGGGAGGACATCACTTGACCTGCCACACAGAGCCACTATCTCAGATACTGGCGCTACACACACTAGGGAGGCCAGTATAGATTTAGGATAAGTCGCCAGGCACATGTGGGCTGTAGCCAGGATAGGCGTATCGAGTCTGTCACATGAGGAGGGACTAAGTCGGTTAGGGTTGTATTCATTGGAGTTCAGAATAGTGACAGGGGATCTCATAGAAACTTATAAAGTTCCAACAAGGTTAGACAGGGTAGATCCAGAGAGAATGTTCCCAATGGTGGGGGAATCCAGAACTGAGGGTCATAGTTTGAGGATAAGGGGATAAACCTTTTAGGACTGAGGTGAGGAGAAATTTCTTCACCCAGAGGGTGGTGAATGTGTGGAATTCACTCCCACAGAAAGGAGTTAAAGTTTTTAAAGTTTATTTATTGCTGTCACAAGTAGGCTTGCATTAACACTGCAATGAAGTTACTGTGAAAATCCCCTAGTCGCCACACTCTGGCGCCTGTTCGGGTTACACTGAGGGAGAATTTAGCACGGCCAATGCACCTAACCAGCACATTTTTCAGACTGTGGAAGGAAACCGGAGCACCCGGAGGAAACCCACGCAGACACGGGGAGAACGTGCAGACTCCGCACAGATAGTGACACAAGCTGGGAATCGAACCCAGGTCCCTAGCAACGTGAGGCAGCAGTGCTAACCACTGTGCCACCGTGCCACTCATGGCCAATTGTATGATTTCAAGAAGAAATTAGATACAGCTCTTGGGGCTAAAGGGAACAAGATATTGAATCAGATGATCAGCCATGAATCAGCCAAAATGAATGGCGGAGCAGGCTCGAGGGGCTGAATGGCCTGCTCCGGCTTCTAGTTTCTCTGTCTCTAAGTTTGCCAGCTCCTTGGAAGGCAAGGTCACAGACAGCTTCTGCTGCAGGGGACTCAGGTGAGGACCCCAATGGAGCGGCCATGAAGGAGGGCACAATGAGTTTCATGCCCCCACCATTTACAAGTATTCCATCTCCAGCCCAGAGTTAGAAAATACCCAAGCAGCAAAAAACATCGGTGTCACGTCATAATCAAAACCAACAGTCCGTTGTAGTACTGAGGTACTGCTGTATTGTCAGGCATGTCATCCTTGGTTTAGATGTTAGCCGAAAGCACTGTCTATATGTCAGTGTAGTAAGAAGTCTCAAAACACCAGGTTAAAGTCCAACAGGTCTATTTGGAATCATGAGCTTTCGGAGCGCTGCTCCTTCAGCAGGTTAGTGGACTTTAACCTGGTGTTGTGAGACATCTTACTATGCCCACCTCAGTCCAACACCGGCATCTCCACATCATGGCTACCATCGACACCGCAAACCGTCGTTTCAAAGTGGAGAGGATCTCCAAGAAGATTGCGTTATTGACGTTGACTCACCTGATGAAGGGGCAGCGCTCCGAAAGCTCATGATTCCAAATAAACCCATTGGACTTTAACCTGGTGTTGTGAGACTTCTTACTGTGCCCACCCCAGTCCAACGCCGGCATTTCTACTATATGTCAGTGAATTAAGTATTTTAAGTTTAAGTTTTATTTATTAGTGTCACAAGTAGGCTTACATTTACACTGCAATGAAGTTACTGTGAAAATCCCCTAGTCGCCGCACCCCAGCGCCTGTTCGGGTACACTGAGGGAGAATTTAGCATGGCCAAAGTACCTAACCAGCATGTCTTTCGGACTGTGGGAGGAAACCGGAGCACCCGGAGGAAACCCATGCAGACACGGGGAGAACATGCAGACTCTGCGCAGACAGTGACCCAAGCTGGGAATCGAAGCCGGGTCCCTGGTGCTGAGAGGTAGCAGTGCTAACCACTGTGCCACCGTGAGTGGTACATTTGATCAGCAATAAAGTCTGTGACTGGAAGCTATGAGCTGCAGAATTTCTTGGGGGAAATTCCACTTTGTCTGAGCTATTTTTATGAAAAGTTGATTTTTTTTTTATATTGTTCCATTTGAAGATGATTCATGAGAAAAATTACATATGAATGAACTCAGTACAAAAAAAAATTCTTCATTTACAAAAAAAAACCTGCATTTGTATAGCACCTTATCACAAATCATTCAGGAAACAGCTAAAGTACTTCATGAATTATCTGCACTCCCTTGTACCTACAATTTAACTGATGCCTGCAACCTTTACAGCCAATTAAATACTCTTGATTGAAAAGAATGGCTGCACTAGATGACCTCTGAACGCTGGCAAAACACCGACAGCACTGGGAGGCGACCCTTGTGGCCAGTAACTGGCTATCCAAGGGCCTCAACTGGTGGGTAGGCCACCCAATGCCTCACTTGCCGCTGATAAAATACCAGTGGAGGTGGGTAGGGGGGCCAGCATTGTGCAACTGCCATGACACCCAGTTTGATGCCCCCTCCCGCCAACCCACTCCCAGGTGAACAATAAAGTTCCACCCGTGAGTTTCTCACACATAGCCCGCGCCGGATTTCTATCCCCAGTATTTTGACATATTTTACTCGGACAGACAAGTAATTGACCTGCCCAAATTATTTATCGGCAAGCAGTGAGAATTTGGAGTGCTGCTTTAGAAGCAAGCCTTCTTCGGTGAACCATTCCCCCCCCCCCCCGTTCTGCCACTCAGCAGCGGAAGGATTACTCCTTCCTCAGGGGAAACTTCTTATTTATGACTAAAATGATTTGTGACAGTCCAGATGGATGAAAGCTTAATCCACATGAAGCAGCCAAAAAGCTTTTAATGGACCCTTCCAGAAGTGGCTTTCAGAAGAACCACTTTTTGTGTGTGTGTGTGAAGGGAAAGTAAATACAAGAAGGAGCTTTCATTCATTCTTGCTTCTCCCCTTGGTCACAGATCACCATCTGTACCCACCCCCTTCTCTTTCACCCCCTATCCTTGACCAGAAATATCAAACCAAATGCCTGTTGCAAAGGTGCAAAGGGCATGAAAAGCATCCTTGAAGCTATCTGAAGAGGAGTATTGAGATATTCCAATGTGCCCACATCCAAAACCACGACCAGCACACAGCAACTGACATCCATCTCACTGTTGCTTGTGTGAGATATTTCGCATTCCAAAAGTAATTTGTTGGGCGGCACGGTGGCACAGTGGTTAGCACTGCTGCTCCACAGCTCCAGGGACCTGGGTTCGATTCCCAGCTTGGGTCACTGTCTGTGTGGAGTTTGCACATTCTCCTCGTGTCTGCGTGGGTTTCCTCTGGGTGCTCCGGTTTCCTCCCACAGTCCGAAGATGTGTGGGTTAGGTTGATTGGCCATGATAAAATTGCCCCTTAATGTCCTGGGATGTGTAGATTAGAGGGATTAGTGGGTGGGATATTGGGGTAGGGCCTGGGTGGGATTGTGGTCGGTGCAGACTCGATGGGCCGAATGGCCTCTTCCTGCACTGTAGGGTTTCTATGATAATTCATTCATGATGAGTATTTTGAGACACATCTAAGATATGATTAAGTATAAAATACAAATCTTCCTTTTCGAGGCTGGGTTTGTCCGGATTACAGATGTACCGCTCGTGCAATGTCGCAAACCAGGAATAGGATAGGCAGGTACTGGGCCGGAATTCTCCCATCCCTCCCGGCACTGGAATCTTAGCGGGCGTGTTTTGGAGAATGAAACGCCATTGACGGTCGGGCAGGAATTTCCGGCTTTTAGACCAGCCGGAGAATTCCGCCCCTGTTTTCCAAAACAAAATGAATCATAGAATCCTTACATTGCAGAAGGGCCCATTCGGCCCATCAATCCTGCACTGACAACAGTCCCACCCAGGCCCCATCACCCCACATATTTACCCTGCAAATCCCCCTGACATTAAGGGTCAACTTAACATGGCCAATCCATCTAACCTACATATCTTTGGAGTGTGGGAGGAAACCAGAGCACCCAGAGGGGACCCACACAGATACGGGGAGAATGTGCAAACTCCGCAGAAGGCCGGAATTGAACCCGGGTCCCTGGCACTGTAGGGCAGTAGTGCTAACCATTGTGCCACCATGCCACCCAATGGCATTCCCAATCTACATCGCACTCTATCTCATACTCACACTGCAAACTGATTAAATCCATCTTGCCCTATGTAATAGGCATAAAGTAGAAGGGACAAGTGCCTCAGTGTTGAGTCAGGGTGGATGGGCACTCTCAGCAAGCAAAGGGTCCTCACGGAAAGGAAGTATCAAACAATGCCATGGAGCCACTCATGGGGACGCCAAGGCAATCTGCTGAGTGCCTTTGTGGCTCGACTACCATGATAGACTTTTAACTCCAAACATTTGCACTGGGAATGAGGTGTTCACTTGTTGAATTTATACTATAAACCAGGTGAAACCAGGGGTCAACTAATATGTGACACAGGGGAAAATGATATCTTGTGTGTATTGTAATGTTAAATCTACTTGACCAGGGTAACATTCCAGGTAACAGGGACAGTGCAAGGGGGGGAAAAGGACTGAGGAGGGTGACAAAAGCATACGCCTGTGTGTAAGTGGACACATCAAGAAACACTACAACAAGCTGTTCAAAAACATAGGGAAAGGCAATGGCCTAGTGGTATTATCACTAGACTATTAATCCAGAAATTCAGCTAATGTTTGGGGGACCTGGGTTCAAATCCCACCATAGTAGGTGTTGGAATTTGAATTCAATTTTTTTAAAATCTGGAATCACTTATCACCATTGCCGATTGTTCGGAAAAACCCATCTGGTTCACTAATGTCCTGTCGGGAAGGAAATCTGCCATCCTTACCCGGTCTGGCCTACATGTGACTCTAGAGCCACAGTAATGTGGTTGACTTTCAACTGCCCTTGGGCAGCTTGGGATGGGCAATAAATGCTGGCCCTGCCAGCGATGCCCATGTCCCACGAATGAATAAAGAATTGTTAAAAAGTTGCTGTAAAATAATCAGGGCTATGGAAAAATATACATCAACTGATTTGTATAAATGTGCAGCCAATCTTTGCTCTGGCTGATTATTCAATTCGAACTAACCAACGCTTTGTTTTCCAATATCATCTTTGGATTTAGCCAATTCGATGCTGAAGATCTGATTTTGAGGCCACTTAATAGAATTGTGTGGTTTGCATTACAGTATTATGTTCTTGAAGAAACAAGACACATCCCCTTCTCTCAAGAGATGCTGTATTGCAGTACACAACTCTCCTATTTCACAATATCTAATTACAAGCTATTTACAATGAGATCAGCATCGAACGGCCAACTCCAGGGGCTATATTCGTGGAGTTACTGGTAACAAGCAACAATAAGGAAAATGCGCGAATTAGGGGTGGTTTCTCTCCCTGGCCCTCTATAGCTGTGTTACATATTGCCTTGCTCAATAAAAAAAATAAATGCATTTGTATAGGATCTTTCCCATCCTCAAGTTGCTTTGGAACCACTGACGTACATTTGAAGTATAGCCACTGGACAGGATTGGTGAAACCCGTTGCGAGTGAGAACAGAAAAATTGACCAAAACTCCATTCAGCGGCACTGGAAAATCCCAGCCGCGATTGAGGATGGAGGATTTTGCCCACTGTTGTAAAGAATGGAACGCAGCACTCAATTTGTGCACAGCAAGCTCCCACTAAGAGAAAACCGTTTCAAGACCAGACTGTCTCTTTTATCATAGAATTGTGCCGACAAGGGGGATTTCACAGTAACTTCATTGCAGTGTTAATGTAAGCCTTACTTGTGACTAATAAATAAACTTTAAAATAAAGAATCCCTACTGTGCAGAAGGAGGCCATTCGGCCCATCGAGTCTGCACTGACTCTCCGACAGAGCATTTTACCCACGCCCTAATCCCATAATCCCATGTATTTACCCCGCTAATCCCCCCTAACCTACACATTTTGGGACACCAAGGGTCACTTTAGCGTGGATAATCCATCTAACCTCACACCTTTGGTCTATGGGAGGAAACAGGAGCAACCGGAGGAAACGGAGAGAATGTGCAATTTCCACGCAGACAGTCACCCAAGGCCGGAATCAAACCTTGGTCCCTGGCACTGTGAGGCAGCAGTGCTAACCACTGTGCCACCCTGTGATATTGGTCAAGATAAATATTAGTATGTCTCCAAGATACACGCAGCCACAGCCTGTAATGGATCGGTATAGCCCAAGGACGGAGTTCCACATTCCTGCCAACAGTGAGCAATGTCACGGGCAGGATGGGAAAATTTGGAAAGCAGGAAATTGGCCGCTCAGTGTCCACTGCTGGCAATACTGGCAAAATCCCAGGTCACGTTTGATATCTGATACAAAAACAGTCTCGGCATCAGAGGTCAGAAGTAAGAGAGTCGGCTGCAGGAACCAGCTAGTATCACCGCTGTGAATGAAGGAGGCTTCAGTTGCTTTCAGAACATTCATCATTCACTGCACATCTCAGCTATATCCCTGTGGGAAGAAAGTCTTGATTCCACATGGTGGTATTCCAGGACAACTTCTCCTATATAGGGGAGGCAATGGCCTAGTGGTATTATTGCTAGACTACTAATCCAGAAACTCAGCCAATGTTCTGGGGACCTGGGTTCGAATCCTGCCATGGCACATGGTGGAATTTGAATTCAATTAATAAAAATATCTGGAATTAAGAATCTACTGATAACCAATTGTCTGAAAAAACTTGTCTGGTTCACTAATGCCCTTTAGGGAAGGAAATCTGCCATCCTTACCTGATCTGTCCTACATGTGACTCCAGACCCACAGCAATGACTCTCAACTGCTCTGTGAACAAGGGCAACTAGGGATGGGTAATAAATGCTGGGCAGCCAGTGACACCCATGTCCCACAAATGAATAAAAAACTATATAGACTGGAGACATTGAGACTGTTTCCTCGGAGAAGAGAAGGTTGAGTGCAGATTTAATAGAGGTTATGAAGGGTCTGGGCAGAATATTAAGGGAGAAACTGCTCCCATTGTCCACAAGTGTCCAAAAATGGTTCTAAACCTTGAGGGACACACTCTGCATCAAGCAAGGGACAAGGTACTGCTTCACGGACTACCTCAGCTGGTATGGAGTTGAACTCCATTCTGCACCACACTCTAGCCTTCTTAAGTTCCATAGAACCATAACCAAAGAATCCCTACAATGCAGATGGAGGCCATTGGGCCCATCAAGTCTGCACTGACTCTTCAAAAAAGCATCTTTCCCAGGCCCACCCCCTCCCCTATCTCCATAAACCCGCATATCTCTCGTTCTGGACTCTGTAGCCAGGGCAAGCAGCCTCTTAAACTACCCGGCCGAGTCCTCGAAGATTTTTAGATGTTTCCATGAGACAATTTCTCCAAAAACTCTTCAACCGCCAAAGAATGGAAGCCCATTCTACTCAATCCTTCCCCATAGGACAACCCTCTCTCTCCCTCTCTCTCTCTCATATATTGGGGATTCTTTCTGCAATCCTGGGAATTGGCACAGAGGGGAAGAGCGAGCATGTAACCAGGCTGTGATGTTTGGTTACACACTTGGCTCAGAGAGAATGAACTGCAATGCAGCTAAACAGAATCTGACAAGCAGAGCAGTCAAAACATTAGTGAATGGAGATAAGCAACTGAACATTACTAACAGAGAGGAAGAAGGAAGTAATAACGTCCAGGGTAAACAGAAATATTAATACAATAAAAGGCTTAAATAAGGATGTGAAAGGGCTGTATGCTTTTATACTAATGGAAGAAGCATTATGAATAAACTATTGGAATTAGCCAGCAACAATATTGACATTATTGGCATGACAGAAACGTGGACAGGAGCAGCTGGCGGCCAACAGATGGGTCTAATGGAGCATAGACTGATCTGTGAGGATGAACCAAGGCGGGCAAGTGGCATTCTGTCTATACATGCTTTCACAACAGCTATCGAGATCACCGCTAATTATAGGCTCATAAGATATAGGAGCAGAATTAGGCCATTCGTCCCATCGAGTCCGCTCCGCCATTCGATCATGGCTGATATGCTCCTCATCCCCATTTTCCTGCCTTCTCCCCATAACCCTTCAACCCATTAAAAATCTGACTAACTCCTCCTTAAATTTACTCACTGTCCCAGCATCCACCACACTTTGGGGTAGCGAGTTCCACAGATTCACAACCCTTTGGGAGAAGTAGTTTCTCCTCAACTCTGTTTTAAATTTGCTGCCCCTTATCCTAAGACTATGACCTCTCGCCCTAGAATGCCTCACAAGAGGAAGCATCCGCTCCACGTCTACATTATCCATACTTTTTATCATCTTGTACACCTCAATTTGATCCCCCCTCATTCTTCTAAATTCCAGAGAGTATCGGCCTAAACTGTTCAATCTCTCCTCATACGACAAACCCCTCATCTCTGGAACCAATCTAGTGAACCTCCTCTGAACTGCCTCCAATGCCACGACATCTTTCCCCAAATAAGGGGACCAAAACTGTGCACAATACTCCAGGTGCGGCCTCACCAACGCCTTGTATAGTTGCAACAATACTTCCTTACCTTTATATTCTATTCCTTTAGCTATAAATGCCAACATTCCATTCACTTTCTGCTGTACCTGCATGCTAGTTTTCTGTGACTCATGAACGAGGACATCCAGATCCCTCTGCACAGGAGCACCCCGAAGTCTCTCCCCATTTAGATAATAAGTCACCTGATAATTGAGGCAGGGGAGCAATTTGAGTAGAACTCATAAAAAAGAAGGACTTCATTGATGTAACTCCCTGCTACATTTTAAGTGCTGTCACAATGTAGGCCATCTTGACCCCATCAAGATCCCACAAAAGAGACTTAATCTAATCTAATCTTGCTGCTTTTAGCTGCAAGGAGAATTTGACCCTGACACCAAAAGAACATGCTGCTCTTTGTTGAATAGTGTCATTAAATGTCCAACTGAAAAAAACAAACAGGACCTTGCCAATGTAGCTTTCTTCCTGGGATGTGAGTGTCACTGTCAAGGTCAGCATTTGTTGCCCATCCTTAATTGGATCCCCGTTATCTCAGGGAACTTAAAGGTCTGGAGTGTGGTGCAGAATGACATTGCAGAATGGGGTTCAACACTGTACCGGCTGAGGTAGCTCATGGAGGGTGACCTCCTTGCCTTGCCCATGCTTGATGTGCTGTGGTGTCCCTCAAGCTACAGAATAACTTAAGTGCAGAAAGAGGCCATTCGGCCCATCAAGTCCACACCGACAACAATCCCACACAGGCCCCATCCCCGTAACCCCACATATTTACCCCGCTAATCCCCCTAACCTATACATCCCGGGACACTAAGGGGCAATTTAGCATCTAAGGGACCAATGCACCTAATCCACACATCTTTGGATTGTGGGAGGAAACCAGAGCACCCGGAGGAAACCCACGCAGACACGGGGAGAACGTGCAGACTCCACACAGACAGTTTCCCAAGCCGGGAATCGAACCTAGGTTACCCTGGTGCTGTGAGACAATAGTGCTAACCACTGTGCTACCATGCCGCCTAATTTATGGACACTCAGGGATTATGGCTAATTACCAGGATACCTAAGGCTTACTTTTGGGGTCCTGAATACAAGGAGGAGAACTTACAATTGCCCCGCGCAACCTGTGTCTCACCTTTATTTATTTATTCATGGTGGTGAGTTGCTGCAGTCCAGCTGGTGCAGATACACTCACAGTGCTGGCAGGAAGGGAGTTGCAGGATTCTGTCCCAGTGACAGGTGATGACACAGTGACATATTTCCAAGTCAGGACGGTGAGTGGCTTGGAGGGGAACTTGCAGGTGGTTGTCTTCCCATGTATCTGCTGCCTTTGCCCTTCCTAGGTGGTAGAGGTTGCAGGTTTGGAAGGAACAGGTGAAGGATCTTTGGTGAGTTGCTGCACTGCATCGTGTCTATAGTACATAGAGTGCTGATGGTGTCCGTAGATTGTGGAGGAATGCTTAAGGTGGTGAATGGGCTGCCAATCAAGTTCATCCCAAAAGACAGCACCTCCAACAATGCAGCATTCTCTAACCAGTGCATCAGCTTAGATTACCTGCTGAAATCCTGAAATGAGCTTGAACCAAGTCCAAGTCAAGTGTGTTACCAACTGAAGAAAGCTGAGACCTTAAGAGGAATAAGGCTAAGGGAGTAATAATTGGCAATTTCTATTAGTCAGCAGCTCAAGGTTATCAGTGAACAGTCAATCATTCAGGGAAATAAGAGAAGCCGAAGGAAATAATTGGAGATTTTATTCTCTGGAATGGCGCGGGAATAAATTGGGGGCTCTTTCAAGGAGCTGGCACGATGGGCTGAATGGCCTCCCACTGAGCTTTAATGATGCTAGGATTTTCCTCCCCTCTAACACATTCAGGCATTCAAAGAAGAAACTTAAGCCTGTTGCTCTTTTTCTTTCATCCGTGGGACATGGCGTCGCTGGCTGGCCAGCATTTATTGCCCATCCCTAGTTGCTCTTGGGAAGGTGGTGGTGAGCTGCCTTCTTGAAACGCTGCAGTCCAGTGGGTTGACCCACAATGCTGTTAGGGAGGCAATTCCAGGATTTTGACCCAGCGACTGCGAAGGAACAGCGATATATTTCCAAGTCAGGATGGTGAGTTGCTTGGAGGGGAACTTGCAGGTGGTGGTGTTCCCATGTATCTGCTGCCCTTGTCCTTCTAGATGGAAGTGGTCGGGGGTTTGGAAGGTGCTGCCTAAGGATCTTTGGTGAATTGCCGCAGTGCATCTTGATCCCCAACACAAGTCAGCGTGCTCCTCAGAGAATGGCTTACTCTCAACCATCTTGCAGCTTGTCACGACAAGATAGAGAAGAGATACGTGAAAGGAAGATGCCTGTATCTTGCAGAATAACCTCCATCGCCATCTTCTCTTCCAACAGATACCGCATTGCTGACATCCACATAACTGTTCGTGACTCACGACGCTCCTGTTAATCTAATATTTGTTTCTTTCTGTGGAACTCTTTGCCGCAAAACACTGTGGAGGCCAGGTCATTGAGTGTCTTTAAGACAGAGATAGATAGGTTCTTGGTTAATAAAAGGATCAGGGGTTACGGGGAAAAGGCAGGAGAATGGAGATGAGAAAAATATCAGCCATGATTGAATGGCGGAGCAGACTCGATGGGCCGAGTGGCCTAATTCTGCTCCTATGTCTTATGGTCTTATGTTTCTGTTTCTCGTCCATTTGGCAACCTACCCCACTGGAACCTAGACAGAGTCTAAATCCTTGAGAACAAAACGGGAAATTAAACAGCAGGATCCAAGAGTGTGAAAAGTTAGCACAGTTCAACTGAAATGCCTTCGCCTGCTATTTTAACCTGTAACCTGTTTCTTATCAAGGTTAATTCCTTTTCGTGAGCAGAGAAATTTCAGAGAAACTCGCCAAACCATCCGATGCTCCTAGCTCACAGTGTAGTTTCCAGACCCATGTTATTTGCGCTCAGGATAATGTGACAGTTATTGACGATTTAAACAGCGTGCTCCTTTGAGCTGCCGGTCTCTAACACAGCTTTAATGAATAATGGATAAAACCAGTAAATGCTGCAAGTGCATTGCAGGCACATCAGCCCCTGTAAAAGGAAACGGACAGATTAATGTTTTCGGATGTAGACCCTCCATTAGAATGCCAAACCGGAAGAGTTCTGACAAAGGGCTTCCTGCTACGTCAGCCTGTCTCTTCACTTTTCAGATCCTGTGCAAGTCCAGCAGTTCTTTGATTATTTTAGCATCATAGAGTCATTGAATCCCTACAGCATGGAAAAGGCCACTTGGCCCATCGAGTCTGCACCAACTCTCTGACAAGAGTATCGTATCCAGGCCCTCTCCCCCACCCTATCCCTGTAACCCCGAGCATTTACTATGGCCAATCCACCTGACCTACGCATCTTGGGACACCAAGGGACAGTTGAGCATTGACCAATCCACCTAACCTACACATCCTGGGACACCAAGGGGCAATTTAGCATGGCCAATCCACCTAACCTACACATCCTGGGACACCAAGGGACAGTTTCGCATGGCCAATCCACCTAACCTATACATCTTGGGACACCAAGGGACAGTTTAGCATTACCAATCCACCTAACCTACACATCCTGGGACACCAAGGGGCAATTTAGCATGGCCAATCCACCTAACCTACACATCCTGGGACACCAAGGGACAGTTTCGCATGGCCAATCCACCTAACCTATACATCTTGGGACACCAAGGGACAGTTTAGCATGGACAATCCACCTAATCTACACATCTTGGGACACCAAGGGACAGTTTAGCATTACCAATCCACCTAACCCTCACATCCTGGGACACCAAGGGACAGTTTCGCATGGCCAATCCACCTAACCTATACATCTTGGGACATCAAGGGGCAATTTAGCATGGCCAATCCACCTAACCTGCCCACTTTTGGAGTGTGGGAGGAAACCGGAGCACCTGGAGGAAACCCACACAGACACGGGGAGAATGTGCAAACTCCGCACAGACAGTGACCCGAGACCGGAATTGAATCCGGGTCCCTGGTGCTGTGAGGGCAGCAGTGTTAACCCACTGTGCCATCTTCGCTACTTCTTTTTTCTCCATTTGTCCTGTTTTAATCAACAGATTTACATTTACATAGGCCCGATCAGGAGCAGTTAAACTCTTGGGTATGGACTGAGAGACTGTAAGCTTCAAGGAACAATTACCAGTCATTTAATTCAGGCTAATCAGGGCCGAATACCATAGCAACAAACAGGACAAACACAAAAAAAGCTCCACACTCAAAAACAGGCGATAGAGATTGTGATGTCACGTTCTTCCGAACTGCCTGCTCAATCAATCTCCTTGTGATTTATTTGAGAGTTGTCAGTCACAGGATATTCGAGAGGAAGTCCAGCAGCAATTAAGAAAAAAATCAATGAAAGAAAATTCTGTTGGTCACCAAGAATGACAGACCATGTACTAGCGGTCTAAATAAATACCCAGCGAGAGAAGAGGCTATGTTCTTCATTCCAGAATGAAAGGGAACACAGAATCCAAATTCAGCCATTCTCCATTAATGTCTCTCATATCTCAAGAACAGCTTCTTCCCTGCTGCCATCAGACTTTTGAATGGACTTACCTTGCATTAAGTTGATCTTTCTCTACACCCTAGCTACGACTGTACCACTACATTCTGCACCCTCTCCTTTCCTTCTCCCCTATGAACGGTACGCTTTTTCTGTATAGCGCGCAAGAAACAAAACCTTTCGCTGTATCCCAATACATGTGGCAATAATAAATCAAATCAAATCAAAACAGAGATGCGGTGAGCTGCCCAGTCTTGTACAAAATCATACAGAGCAGAAAGTTATGCGTTTGGAGGAACTGGGGTCTTAAATGGAGGGGTGTGGGAAATCATCCCTCCATGGAAGTAGATAGAATCATAGAATCCCTGCAGTGCAGAAGGAGGCCATTTGGCCCATCGCCATCAAGCCCGCACCGACAACAATCCTATCCGCGTAATCCCACATATTTCCCCTGCCAATCGCCCTGACACTAAGGGGCAATTTAGCATGGCCAATCCCCTTAAACTCTACATCCTGGGACACTAAGGGGCAATTTAGCATGGCCAATCCACCTAACCCGCACATCTTCGCACTGTGGGAGGAAACCGGAGCACCCGGAGGAAACCCACGCAGACACAGGGGGAACGTGCAGACTCCGCACAGACAGCCACCCGAGGCCGGAATTGAAACCGGATCCCTGGTGCTGCGAGGCAGCAGTGCTAACCACTGTGCCACCGTGCTGCCCTTACAATATTGAGTGTATCAAAGTGGTTACTTTTGGACAAAACAACCCTTAAATTAAATAGTGAGAGAGGAAGAACGCACACATCCATTTTTATAACAACCTCAGGATGATGCAAAGCACTTTATAGCCAATTACGATTTAAATGCAATCATCTTTATCATGATGGGAGAAGCAAGGTATGTGTAATTTACTCAACAACGCTCATGATGTTGGTCTGTCAGAGTATGAGCTCCTTGATTGAAGTAATGATTGCCTGCCCAATCAGGGAGTCTCACCCGAGGAGTGTCAGGGCTACTGATTCTCTGGATTCTGACTTTGTACCTGAAGCACTCTTAGGAGTGGAGATAACTTTGTAAATAAAAGGAATCTGGTGAAGGGATGCTAGCTTCTGAGGAGTTATTTCAGTGTGGAAGTGAGAATTGGTTGAGACTCAGTAAGAGACACAGAACAAACTTGAGCTGGTCGGTTCAAAGGGGGAGTGAGGTGGAGCTATGGGCTGGGGTTGGGAGGGCGTGGCTTTAACACCAGCCCAAGGGTTTGTGTGTGTGTGTGTTTGTATGTGTGCGCACCCAGGAGCACTCCTCTTTTCCTGGGCCCACAATGATAACCAAAAGCCTCTTAATCACTTTTTGAGGGGTGTCCAGAAGTTTCTTTAAGATTAGGTTGTTTAGAACCTTATTCAACTCGGGGGAATGTGTGTGGTGCAAGTTCTGCACATTTGTACCTGAATTCTGCCTCCAAACTCCTATAACAGGTACAAGATGCAAATCAGACACTTGAGGAACCTAACACTTGTGCCCGGACAACTAAAAGTCACCCAAGCTAATAGACGGTCCAGTGTACTTCCGGTCCAGGTCAGACTCAACAGATTAGGATGCAGAATTAGGAGATTCAAGACCTATTTTTTGGGCACTAAACAGGAAGTTGAGTTTCTCACTCGTTGGCCGGACAATTACCGGCACGTCCACCCCGATTCCGAGGGCGGGCGAGGCTCGGAGAACGGCATTCTGCGTTGGCCTCAGGCGGGATCTTATGAACCTCGGGCGGACGTGCCAGTAAAATTCCGCCCCCTGTGTGTGCAGAGGCCTCTTGTCCCTCCTTCAATTCTTTTACAAAACGAAAACTTCTCTCATCTCATCACCTCTCCGCTTCCTGAACCACCATGTAGCCCAAATTATTTCAATCTCTGTCCATTTCCAATTTTTATATTTAGCCATTCTGAAATGAGGACGACACTGGCATGGTCACGTTCATCACCCGTCCTTATTTGATCAGATGGGCATTCTACAGCAATTCCTTTCACATCCAAAGGTTGTCAGGGTGTTTCAGGAGGCATGAAGTGGCTAACCGTGGAGCAACAACAAGGTAAGGGATTAGATTCCAACAGTGTAAACTGGAGGAAGTCAACATTCAGACATGATCCAAACTAGTAAACAGCCAACATAAAAAGGTCTACATCTGTCTCCCAACATGAAGAAAAGGGAGCCAGTTTCGATAATGTGAACACAGAGATAGAGCCACACTTTGTTCACTGTGAGGCTACGTGTTGAACTTCCTCCTGAGTGATAGGGGAGTCTCAAACAAGAGGGCATAGGTTTAAGGTGAGAGGGGAGAGATACAAAAGTGTCCAGAGAGGCAGTTTTTTCACACAGAGGGAGGTGAGTGTCTGGAACGAGCTGCCAGAGGCAGTAGTAGAGGCGGGTACAATTTTGTCTTTTAAAAAGCATTTAGACAGTTACATGGGTAAGATGTGTGGGTTAGGTTGATTGGCCATGATAAATGGCCCCTTAGTATCAGGGGGACTAGGAGGGTAAATGCATGGGGTTACAGGGACAGACCTGGGTGGGATTGTTGTCGGTGTAGACTTGATGGGCCAAATGGCCTCCTTCTGCACTGTAGGGATTCTATGAGTATAGAGGGATACGGGCCAAATGAGGGCAATTGGGACGAGCTTAATGGTTAAAAACTGGGCGGCATGGACAAGTTGGGCTGAAGGGCCTGTTTCCATGCTGTAAAACTCTTTGACTCTATGAGTGCTTCCAAAAGAAAAAGGCGATTGAGCAACGCCCAAAGGTCATTCACCTGAAACAGCAGCTTGGTTCTCAGGTTAGTAGTACAGTACCCGCAAAATACTGCACGTTCCCCTCCCCAAAAAGTTCCCATTGATTCCAGTTTCCGCTGCGCCTGTTACGCCCTCCTCTCCCTCCACCAGTTCCCTGCCAGTAAACAGCAATTTCTCTTCCCTTTGTATGACACTCTGGGGAGTTAGTGCCTCTTAATTGAAACAGACCCTCATAAAAAAAAATCACCAGCTGGTTTTGCGGCCAAATCCTCATAAATAACACAGGCGTATAAAAAAAAGACAAGCTAATTAACACAAAGCACAGCTTGATGGAGCAAGGCAACACTTCGATAGCAGCGGGGCAACTCCACGCTCTCAGAGAGGCAGCAATAATCATCACAGGTTTGGTCTTTAAGAGGCAAAGGAAACTTATTGTCTAAGAGTCGTATTTATACTGTGGCCACCAGTCCGAAAGCACTAGGCGATGCGGGCAGCACCTGGTGTGCACTGCCTAGCTCCAGTTTGAATTCTCTTTGCCAGGAGAGAGCACCGTGCAGGTGTGTTTATACACACAGCTCGCTTCCCAGCCAGTAAATATTCCAATGTTTTGCAAGCGGCGATGGGAGGGCACATAGTCCCAACCCAATTAAATAAACTCTGGGCAAGTTATTCAACATGCCGAGGAAACTCAAAGGATCCCCGAGCACGCTTTAAAAAACTGGCTTTGGTACTGTTCAGGTTCATTTGCATCATTACACAATCACATACAACGCGCAGGCCACGGATTTTGGATGTTGAATTAGCCCTCAGCCTCACATCGTGGTCCTACTGGGAGCAATCCTACTCAGAAATCATCCGGTCGGTGCGAGGAACATTTTTAGTGCTCTAAATGAGATGTTAAACCAAGCCCTGGCTGCTTGTTCGAGTGGATGTTAAAAATCCCCATGGCAATATTCAAAAACAGCTGGAGTTGACCCAACAATCACACCACCACTATTTAAAAAAAGAAAGACTAATCATGCATCTCAATGCTGTTTGTGAGATTTTCTTGATTTGAACAAGTTGGTTGCAACATTGGTTGACGCAAGAGAACTCTCCAGCCTTCTTGGAGCTTTTTTTCTATTCACCCGCGGGACATGGGCGTCTCTGGCTGGGCCAGCATTTATTGCCCATCCCTAGTTGCCCTTGAATTGAGTGACTTGCTAGGCCATTGCTGTGGCTCTGGAGTCACAGGTAGGCCGGACCAGTTAAGGACGGCAGATTTCCTTCCCCAAGGGACAGAAGAGAACCAGATGGGTTTTTCCGACAATGGTTTCATGGTCATCAGTAGGTTCCGAATTCCGGATTTTTTTTTAGTTGAATTCAAATTGCACCATCTGCCACTGTAAGAGATCCCAAGATGCAAAACAGGAGTGTTACCAAACAGAATGTAAACCACACTTGCAGGTTCATCGAGATTACCAAGCTATTGTCAGTGGTCCTGAATTGTACTGTCCCTCAACATTACCAAGCTAACCAAAGATATCACAAGACTTTCCTGTTGCTAATTTTCCTTTGCCTATTCCTTAACGTAACTGATATTGTCACTCTTCCTTTTAGATTTTCCCCTATGTTGTCCCACCAAGTAAAATGATGTTACGGCCATCTTAGTCCAGTTGCAACTTGTTTGACTTCGATGTACTGACCATGAATCATTGATAAGATCTTTTCCTCCCAAGATGCTTTGCTGTTTAACATCTCTGGCCAATGGCAACGCTACAGTGCTCTTGATATTTTTCCATGGGTTTCCCACAGAGGAGCCTCCTCCTCTGCTCGATGTGTGAAGGGGAAAAGTGCCAGTTCATAGAAATCATAGAAACCCTACAGTACAGAAAGAGGCCATTCGGCCCATCGAGTCTGCACTGACCACAATCCCACCCAGGCCCTACCCCCATATCCCTACATATTTTACCCACTAACCCCTCTAACTTATGCATCTCAAGACACTAAGGGGCAATTTTTTTTTTTAGCATGGCCAATCAACCTAACCCGCACATCTTTGGACTGAACTGTAAATGTGAGGAAGGCTTCCAGGAGCTTGGTACAAAGGGCTACTTTTCCAAAGCTGGTGCAACAGTGCAGAGACAACATAAACAAAGCCCCCCTTTTCATAGAATCCTATAGCGCAGAAAGAGGCCATTCGGCCCATCGAGTCTGCACCGACCACAATCCCACCCAGGCCCTATCCCCGTAACCTCATGCATTTACGCTAGCTAGTCTCCCTGACACTAAGGGGCAATTTAGCATGGCCAATCCACCTAACCCACACATCTTTGGACTGTTGGAGGAAACCGGAGCACCCGGAGGAAACCCACGCAGACACGGGGAGAATATGTGAACTCCACACAGACAGTGACCCGAGCCAGGAATCGAACCCGGGATCCTGGCGCTGTGAGGCAGCAGTGCTAACCATTGTGCCACTGTGCCGCCCTATTTTTAAAAAATCATAGAATCCCTACAATGCAGAACGGGGTGATTCAGCCCTTCAAGTCTGCACTGACCACAATCCCACTCAGGCCCTATTCCTGTAACCCTGCATATTTACCCTAGCTAGCCCCCCTGACACTAAGGGGCAATTTAGCATGGTCAATCCACACAACCTGCACATCTTTGGACTGTGGGAGGAAACCGGAGCACCCGGAGGAAACCCACGCAGACACGAGGAGAACGTGCAAACTCCGCACAGACAGTGACCCAAGCTGAGAATTGAACCCGGGTCCCTGGTGCTGTGAGGCAGCAGCGCTAACCACTGTGACACCTTGCCGCTTTGGCAATATGTCTCTCTTTTGAGTGATACATGCCAACTAATAGATATCCCATTAATAGTGACCAGCACTGAAACACACAAACTCTGCTTTCATGAAATCCAGCTAGTTCCCATCTATCCTGTGTGTGCACTGGTTCCAGGATCAAATGCTGCGATTGGAAAGGTTTATTTGAGATCTAAGCTTTCAGAAAATCTTGCTGAAACCTCTGAAAATGCTTTTAACACACGATGGAGTAAATATTGAGGAAGAGGAGGTATTTGAGGGGCTGGCTGCACTTAAAGTTGGTTGATCACCAGGACAGGAAGGGATGCACCCGAGGATGCTGGAGGAAGGCAAGAGTAGAATCTGCAGAGGCCACAATCTTCCAAGCCTCCTTAGATAAGGCAGTGGTGCCAGGTGACTGGAGAATTCCAAATCTTCCAATCAATGAGTTCTCTTATCTATTGATATCTGAGTAAATGTGGCAATTGTCTTGAATATCAAATTGCACTGGGAAACTCCGATTGAGGCGGGAGCCTGATCACTGGACAGAAATCGGAGTCTGATGATGTTTTAATGTCGTAACCATTGCTCCGGCTACAAAGAATTGTCGTTGATTTACAATGTGCACATCCCACTTAGACACTCGAATCTCACTGAAAATGCTGACAAGTTGCTGAAACATTTTCATCCGACACTCATCAGGACAAACACAAGAATGCCAGATTTCCAATGATCATGACAATTTATATACTATAGGAGAAAAGGGTGCTGATTGGTTGGCAAATCAACGCTGCAGCAAAATTGTTGCGATCATTTAAAATTTGGCATTCATGTGTTTGTCCTGATGAGTGCAAGATGAAAAGCTTCAGCAACATGTCTCTCTTTTGAGTGATATTTGATTTGATTTGATTTATTTTATTATTGTCACATGTATTAACATACAGTGAAAAGTATTGTTTCTTGCGCGCTATACAGACAAAGCATACCGTTCATAGAGAAGGAAAGGAGAGGGTGCAGAATGTAGTGTTACGGTCATAGCTAGGGTGTAGAGAAAGATCAACTTAATATAAGGAGGTCCAATCAAAAGCGGCAGGGAAGAAGCTGTTCTTGAGGCGGTTAGTACGCGACCTCAGACTTTTGTATCTTTTTCCCGACGGAAGAAGGTGGAAGAGCGAATGTCCGGGGCGCGTGGGGTCCTTAATTATGCTGGCTGCTTTTCTAAGGCAGCGGGAAGTGTAGACAGAGTCAATGGATGGGAGGCTGGTTTGCGTGATGGATTGGGCTACATTCACGACCCTTTGTAGTTTCTTGATGATACATGCCAATTAATAGATATATCATCAATAGTGACTAGAACTGGAACACACAATAGATCATTTTCATTCAAAAAAATCTCTCTTTAGTCCCAAGTCTGAAGAACAATGTTGCCCTCAGATTCACTGCTCACAATCGCATCAGTGATATTGTATGGAGACTGGCATTAGTGTAGACTGCAGAAGTGAAGTAGAGGAGACATGATGCTGCCCTTTGTCTAACTTGGAAAGGCAAGCTGCTCCCTCGGGGTGGCGTTTTGCAGTGTCGTCCCTTATCAAACTGACCAGAAGACGATGCAGTCGGATTGGAAAACCGACCAGAAAAAAGTGCCAACAAAAGCTGGTGTTCCTCGAGACAGGGAGGGAAAAGCAAAGCGGCTGATGTCACCCACAGTTACCTCAGCTCCCATAATTTGGGTTGACAGACCATAGGCCTTTCCACGTTAACCTTCCATTAACCTTGTCCAGAGGCAGCTCGATTCTCTACAGCGTGACTAATCATTTCAACACTCTCACCTCCTCGGGTCAAACACGCACCAGGTTTCCAATGGCCTGAAATGTCAGTGTAGCCGCTATCATGCCAATTATGTCAAAATCCATCTATAATGCAAACACTTCTGTAATTAAAAGCCGGCTCTTCACTTCCATGTTGTCGGCATTGAAAAAAAAAAATCGCAAACGGGAAAACCAAGAATAAAGACAAATGTTTGTTTTCCTGGTCTGTCGTGATTAACCAGTTCAATGTCCTGTGCGTCCTCCAGGTATTCAGCCGGCCTACCTATTGACCATCTCACCTGAATCCCAATACCTCTGAAACCTGGATGCTGACTGCCCTGGGAGAGGAGTCACCAACCACACTAACCAGCTCCGAAATTTCTAAACGGTTCTCCCGCGGCATGGAACTGTAGGACCTGAGTTGCCTTTGATGGATCTCGGTTAAACCCAAGTTGTCCCGAGAAACCCACTTCTCACCTTTGGAATGCAGCCTGAATAGGAAAGTGATGGCAGCAGCTGAGAGGCTGAAGTGTTTTTTTCTCTCAATTGCAATCAACTTTCAAATCCCCACTTCTGCTCCAGAGGTCAAAGAACAAAGAACAATACAGCACAGGAACAGGCCCTTCGGCCCTCCAAGCCCGCGCCGCTCCCCGGTCCAGGATTGAATCCTGAATCCAGGATCCCCGCCCAATTTTCCAGCCTATCTACATCCTAATATCCTATCCACCGAGCTGTCCCTCACAGCTACGATGCTTTGTTCATCACAACCTATTAACTCACCCCCACCCCCCCATTGCAGACCATGTGATCTCCAATGGAGACCAGTGGATAACGTCTGGAATTCCTTTTAATTTTTATATTTTTTTAATTCATTCGTCAGTCATGGGCATCGCTGGCTGGGCCAGCAGTTGTTTTCCATCCTCAGTTGCCCTTGAACTGAGTGGCTTGCTAGGCCACTTCAGAGGGCAGTTAAGAGTCAACCACGTTGCCGTGGCTCTGGAGTCGCATGTAGGCCAGACCAGGTACAGACGGCAGATTTCCTTCCCTCAAGTGAACCAGATGGATTTTTCCACGGCACAGCATGGTGGCACAGCACTGCTGCCTCACAGTGCCAGGGACCCCGGGTTCGATTCCCGGCTTGGGTCACTGTCTGTGCGGAGTTTGCACATTCTCCCCGTGTTTGCGTGGGTTTCCTCTGGGTGCTCTGGTTTCCTCCCACAGTCCAAAGATGTGTGGATTGACCGCGTTGAATTGTCCATTAGTGTCAGGGGGATTAATCGGGTATATATATGGGGTTACAGGGATTGGGTCTGGGTGGGATTGCTGTCGGTGCAGGCTCGATGGGCCGAATGGCCTCCTTCTGCACTGTAGGGATTCTATGATTTCTGACAAACGATAATGGTTTCATGGTCATCATTAGATTCTTAATTCGAGATTTTTAAAATTGAATTCAAATTCCATCATCTGCCATGGTGGGATTTGAACCTTTGTCCATAAAATATTAGCTGGACTTCTAGATTTATAGTCTAGCAATAATAGCACTAGGCCATCGCCTCCCCTTTAAAAAACAATTTGTTAATACTCTTTAGGTGAACCTCATTGTTTTTTTTTCAAGTTTATTAGAGTCAATGAAAGGGAAGTGACATTTATTTCCCATGTGTCTTTGAGGTAGAGCAGGAAAATCCCAGGTGCATTGTGGGAGAGGAGATAGTCAACCAGATGGAAATCAGACAGAAGAATTCCAGATTTCCAAATAAAAGACATACTTTCGAACTTGCTTCTGCGCAGTGCCTGTTCTTCTTGCATTTTCGATTTGAGGCTATCACCTTGGAGCCAATGAAACTCTCTGATCCCTCCGTTCCCTCTGATGGAGAAGCTTCTAATTGGCTACTTCAGATATGAAATATGTTGCACTTTACCTAATTGCCGATAGGCTCAATCATGGCATTGAAAGCGAGGCCGTGCCAAGTAGTTCAGCGAAAGATCACACCTTCTATTCTCTCTATGGGTGGCCATTAGCACCTCGTAGACTTTCCCCTTGTTTTTGTGGCTATGACTCGGGGAGGCGATGGCCTAGTGGTATTATCGCTGGACTATTAACCCAGAAACTCAGTCAATGTTCTGGGGACCTGGGCTTGAATCCCACAACGGCAGGTGGTGGAATTTGAATTCAATAAAAAAAATCTGACTCATCTTTCATTCCCTCACTTTGCAGTATAAATATCTCCCACTTTCTATGCCTAGGGCACGGCGGCACAGTGGGTTAGCACTGTTGCCTCACAGCGCCAGGGACCCGGATTCGATTCCCGACTTGGGTCACTGTCTGTGTGGAGTCTGCACATTTTCCCATGTCTGCGTGGGGGTGCTCCGGTTTCCTCCCACAGTCCAAAAGACGTGCTGGTTAGGGTGCATTGGCCGTGCTAAATTCTCTCTCAGTGTACCTGAACAGGCGCCGGAGTGTGGCAAGTAGTGGAATTTCACAGTAACTTCATTGCAGTGTTAATATAAGCCTTACTTGTGACTAATAAATCAATAAACCTTTAGCTTTGACAAAGGGTCATCTGGACTCGAAACGTCAGCTCTTTTTTCTCCTTACAGATGCTGCCAGCCCTGCTGAGATTTTCCAGCAATTTCTCTTTTGGTATCAAATTTAGACTTGTCCAGTGAACACCGAATGAGATTACGACCACCTCCAGTCGGGTAGCCAGTTTTCTGTTAAGTACGTAATTACAGAAGCTAATGGATGTCCAAGTTGTTCACTTCACTGGCCAAAGAAAGAGCCTTTTTTCCAGCTTTGTGTATCAGCCTATGGCTCCGTTGGTAACACTCTTACCTCTGGATCACAACTAGGTTTAAGTCTCACTCCAGGACTTCAGCACAAAAATAATCGACATTGAGACGTCAGTGCAGTACTGTAGGAATGCTGCACTGTCAGAGGTGGTGTCTTTCGGATGAGATGTTAAAGCCTGTCTGCTGTTCAGGTGGACGTATAGGATCCCACGGCACCAAGTTGAAGAAGAGCATGGCAGCTATTCCCCCAGGATCTTGGCCAACATTCATCCCTCAGCCAACTTCACAAAAACAGATTGCCTCTTCTTCATCACATTGCTGTTTGTCGGAGCTGTCTGTGTGCGAATTGGCTGCCACAGTTACAACAGTGACAACGCTTCAATAGTATTTAATGGACTGTAAAGCGGTTTGGGACGTCTGATGGTCGTGTATGGTTCTATTTAAATGCAAGCCTTTATCATTTGTCTTCTCTTGCCTTCCTAAGATATTGCGACCCATAACATATCCTTTCACAAAATATTTTGTAGGGCCAGTAAGAACTCGTCACTGAAATGCTTCTGGCAAATCAGGTAATTTGGTTAACCAGTATCCGATTAGAAATCTCCATGAACTACCAATAACAGGTTGCAGGGCTCCCTCCAGTGGCCTCAGAAGCAAATGTGTTATGGAAATAATCTGTGCAGATTCCCTGGCTCAATCGCACTGCTCCGCATGGATACAAACTCCATCTGCATATTTCACACTTCATATTCACTTCAATACCTCTTCGGAACTCACCTGAGAATCATCAAATCTTACAACACAGAAAGAGGCTACCTGGACTGTGACAGCCCTTTGAAAGGTTTAATCCCACATTACTTTGAGGGCAGAATTTTCCCGTGCCGCCTGCCACAGGAATTGTAACGGGTGGGACACGGACCATACAAAGATCCTTAGACCTCGGGTGGGATTTTCCAGCTTTGGGGGGCGAAGGCAGCCAGAAAATCCCGCCCAGAGAATTTGAATCGGGGCGACATGGTGGCTAGCACCGCTGCCTCACAGCACTAGAGACCCAGGTTTGATTCCCGGCTTGGGTCACTGTCTGCGTGGAGTTGGTACATTCTCCCCATTTTTGCATAGGTACTCCGGTTTCCTCCCACAGTCCAAAAGACATGCAGGTTAGGTGGATTGGCCATGCTAAATTGCCCCTTAGTGTCAGGGGGATTAGCTAGGGTAAATGCATGGGGTTATGGGGATAGGGCCAGAATGGGATTGTGGTCGGTGCAGACTCGATGGACTGAATGGCCTCCTCCTGCACTGTAGGGATTCTATGAAAGGATTCCCAGACATTTGCGTGTAGCAGGAAGAAAAGATTCAGCACATATGCCCAGGCACTTAGTACCTCCCACACTGCTATTTAACTCTGTTAATGCCTGTGTTTCCTTGGTTTTTAGTTAGTTACCAAGCCTCGATACCCACTTTCTGTGGCTTGCTGGGCAACTTCCCAGGTATTCTTTAGTTTTTAGGAGTTATTATAGAACATTCCAGATGGCTTTTGCTTTTAATTTGTGATAGCATCTATAGGATTCAATTATTCTTTACTCGATTATGAGAGTCTGGCAACTGATCAATGCTCACTGTACTTGATTAGCTCAGCCTGGGTGTTGACTCTGAGCTAAGTAAATATTCACCACAGAAGCTACTAGGAGCTGAGCTGTAAGTATGAGTGCAGACATTTTGTGATTGCATGGATAAAGTCGTTGCACACTCAGAAACCAGTGTCATCTCTGTATTTCTCTGAGATATATAAAATACAAAAACCGCTGCCATGGATCTGCCTTGTCACAACAAGAACAAAAATTTAAATTTGAATGATAGGATATGATCTGCCCAGCAACAGGTAAAAAGCTGCCAAGCAACAGCAGTAGCCAGCTTTCAAAGGGGATGATGAGATGTGACCTTTTCCAGTAACAGGATTAGCAGGCATCCAGACAGAATCAGGTGTAAATAGCCTTATCATCAGGAAACAATTTACCTAGACGATTGACAGATCAATAGAGTCATAGAGGTTTACAGCATGGAAACAGGCCCTTCAGCCCAACTTGTCCATGCCGCCCTTTTTTTAAAACCCCTAAGCTAGTCCCAATTGCCCACATTTGGCCTTTATAACCCTTTATACCCAACTTACCCATGTAACTGTCTAAATGCTTTTTAAAAGACAAAATTATAGAGGTATACAGATGCTAATTTGAAGAGTCACAGAATGTACGAGATGCAGACAACCCAAATACACAGAAGGAAGAATCAAACAGGAACCAGGGTATAATTATCAGCACCTGCAGAAGCAGGCAGGAATCATTACATTTAAGAGCCGACAGGCCAGCTTAACATCTCACAACCAAGAGGCCACTTTAACGTCTAAGATGTCTTAGAGCCAGGATAGTGCAGAAGCCTTCATAAGGGCAGTTTAAGTATCCTCGTTGGACCAGAAAATGACGTTTCCTGGACTTGATCATCTGCCTTGTATTGTGTGGTAACTATAAGCTGAATCTGACTTATAGATTTATTTAATTTGGATGTTGTTTGGGAACAGAAAAGTCTAAGGAATTCAAGGATCGCAAATATATCTCGGAACAAGGGGTGATTTCTATATAAAATGTGTGTGTGTGTGTTTAGTAATTCATATATTTAATTGTCTTAAGAGTATTACGGTCCTATTTATGTGTCTTTGTATTTTCTTTAATTTAATAAATAGTAATTGTTACATGATGACTGGGCTGGTTACTCTCTCTGGGGGTTTCAGGGCGACTCCTCGGAGCTTTCCAAAATCAAAACTATACACCACCACGAACTGGTGTTTCAGGTTTGAGACTCCCTCACAGATAACATCCGCACAGTTTGTGACTGGGAAGATTAGTGGGCCCCACAGTTGGGAGGTCCTGGAACAGAACAGCACGGAACAGGAGATTGTGGTTCGAAATGAGATGCAGCTGGACGAGGGAATAGAAAAATGAACTGAAACTTGACCTTATCTTTATGAGAAGAGGTTGAATAAACTGGGATTGTTCTCCCTGGAAAGACGGAGGCTGAGGGGCGACCTGATAAAAGTTTAGAAAATTATGAGGGGCGTAGATAGGGTAAACAGATGGAAGGTTTATCCCAGGGCAGAAATGACCATTATAAGGGGGCACATGTTCAAGGAAAGGGGGGAAAGATTCAGTGGAGATGTGCGGGGTGTGGTAGACCACTGTTAGCTTATTGCCTGTGTGTGTGACATGCCTGGACACGTCCCTGCCGGCCCTGCCAGGGACTCCTCCCCCCCCCTGGTCCAGGTATAAAGGCGGCTGCTCCCCACCCCCTGCCTCAGTCTGGACCAGTTCATCGGCATGCTCCAAGTCTTTTGCTAATAAAAGCCTGTTTGTTCTTGCATACAAACTAGTCTTTGCTCGATTGATAGTGCATCACAGGGGAAGTTTTTTACACAGAGGGCGGTGGGGGCCTGGAATGCGCTGCCAAGTGAGGTGGTTGGGGCAAATATGTTAGCGGCATTTAGGGCTTATCTGGATAGACACATGAGCAGACGGTGAATAGAGGGATACCGGCGGTTGGTCTAGATTGGGCAACGTGATCAGCGCAGGTTTGGAGGGCCAAAGGGCCTGTTCCTGTGCTGTGCTGTTCTATGTTCTTTGTTTGAATCTTGCATTTTGTCAGAAATTAAGAATCTGCGGTGAGGACCTGGCGTTCTCCTCACAGCTGAAGGTTGATGTCAACGGGAGGAAATGGAAAACGTAACAAAAAGCAAAGTGCTGTCCTTTCCTTTGTTCTTTGCTCTTTCCGCATAACTGGGGTAGGGCCTGGGTGGGATTGTGGTCGGTGCAGACTCGATGGGCCGAATGGCCTCTTTCTGTACTGTAGGGTTTCTATGATTCTATGAACTGATGCACCTAGGTTTTATTTGAGTGCAGGAAATGAGTAATGAAAATCCGGAATATTGTTGGAACTAGGATAGAGCATAGAGTTAAAAAGTATTCCTGGAGAGATTCCACTTCTACCAGGAGATGCTAGCTGGTTACAATATTGTGAGAGAGGCTGAGATGTTCTGCGCCCAATCATTGTACAGGCGGCAGTATCAGTTCTGTTAATATATGTCCTATATTTCCTATCCATCACTTTTGATAAGAGCAATAAGCTTGGAAAATATGTTATTTGTTACGCTTGCTCACCACTTACTGAGGCCGTGATTAGAAATGGATTTTTCTGCCTCTAATCTCCCACCCAAGTCATTAACTTAATATGCTGGCCCTTCCTTTCCATCAATCCCGCTGCTAGGATCTAGCAATACATGAAAGAGAGAGCCAGCTGGGTAGATTACAGAAAGATAATACTCTCTTTGGGAAGCCAGGCTGCCACAGCAGCGATTAAATGTACAAGCCACCGTTGCTTTTCAGCAGTCACAATTAACACTTGCATTTCACTGCAATTCACTCGTTACTTGGCGGATTCATTCTCATTAGTGTGGCGGATAACAGCGTTAGGGAAATGGAACAGGGATACAAAAGAATGGTCTAGTTTGGACCAGGGAGCGGCGCGGGCTTGGAGGGCCGAAGGGCCTGTTCTTGTGCTGTATTGTTCTTTGTTCTTTGTTTTGTTTTATCCCCTTTCCCAGTCCACAAGCAAGTAAACTAGAAGCAGGAGGAGGCCATTTGGCCCTCCGAGCCTGCCCCGCCATTCATTTTGATCATGGCTGATCATCAAATTCAATATCCTGATCCCGCCTTCCTCCCCCTATCCCTTTAGCCCCAAGAGCCAAATCTAATTTCTTCTTGAAATCATACAACGTCCAGTCCATCGCGCAAACCAGCCTCCCATCCATTGACAGGATGGCACAGTGGCTAGCACTGCTGCCTCACAGCGCCAGGGCCCCGAGTTCGATTCCCGGCTTGGGTCACTATCTGTGTGGAGCTTGCACATTCTCCCCATGTCTGCGTGGGTTTCCTCCGGGTGCTCCGGTTTCCTCCCACACACTCCAAAGATGTGCGGGTTAGGTGGATTGGCCATGCTAAATTGCCACTTAGTGTCAGGGGGACTAGCAGGGTAAATGCATGGGGTTATGGGGATAGGGCCTGGGTGGGATTGTGGTCGGTGCAGACTCCTTCTGCAGTGTAGGATTCTATGATTCTATGACTCTGTCTACACTTCCTGCTGCCTCGGAAAAACAGCCAGCATAATCAAGGACTCCACGCACCCCGGACATTCTCTCTTCCACCTTCTTCCGTCAGGAAAAAGATACAAAAGTCTGAGGTCACATACCAACCGACTCAAGAACAGCTTCTTCCCTGCTGCCATCAGACTTTTGAATGGACCTACCTTATATGAAGTTGAACTCTCTCTACACCCTAGCTATGACTGTAACACTGCATTCTGCACTCTCTCCTTTCCTTCTCTATGAACGGTATGCTTTGTCTGTATCGCGCGCAAGGTACTATACTTTTCACTGTATCCCAATACACATGAAAATAATAAATCAAATCAAAGTCAAATTAAATTACTTTGCACATCACCAAATGTAATATCTTCCACAAAACAGTGCAATGAAGCAGCATTTTAGAATATAGTTTGTTTTTAATTTTGCATCAGAAAATATTTCTTGATACGTTTGAGAGTTATAACTTGGTGAAGTTTGATTCAATGAGTTTAATTACATTTTTGTCAACCATTTGTGAGTAGTTTAATTGACTGAAAATAACTTTAAAAACTATACAGAACAATTTACTATTTTCATTGGTATACGGCAGTCAGTTTCTTCATAAATTAAATATTTTTGAATGTTTCATAGCTTCTAAAATGGTGCCTACCAGGGTCCTTGCACCTAAAAGCAGCAGCTACATTTTAACAGTCTCCTTGAAGACATGGAGGAAATAACGGAAACACACGATGGTGATTGATTTGATCTTGAGGGCATGCCTAGTTCTGTTTGGGGCAATGGTTCAGTAGAATCATAGAATCCCTACATTACAGAAGGAGGCCATTCGGCCCATCGAGTCTGCACCGACCACAATCCCATCCAGGCTCTTTTTCCGTAACCCCATGCATTTACCCTAGCTACTCCCCCTGACACTAGGGTCAATTTAACATGACCAATCAACTTAACCCGCACATCTTTGGACTTTGGGAGGAAACCGGAGCACCCGGAGGAAACCCACGCAGACACGGGGAGAATGTGCAAACTCCACACAGACAGTGACCCGAGATTGGAATTGAACCTGGGACCCTGGCTCTGTGAGGCAGCAGTGCTAACCACTGCACCACCGTGCTGCCCTAGAGTGGCAACCTCCCGTTTCTAGAGCAATGTTTTTTTTAAGTGGTGCAAAAGATCATGGAAACTCAATTTGTGCTGAACCGAATTTGTGCTTGAAATTTGATTGTTTTGCATTGATTTGGTCAATTTTTGGTGGGTTTAGTTGGGTGAAGCAGCGCAAGTGAGTAGAAACTCCTTGCCCCTAACCTTAAGTGAATGATTATTGCTCAGTGACAAGATCACAAATAACATCCTGTGTGACTATGACAAAGGTAAACTATCCCTCTGAGTCTTTCTCATCCGGTCTGTGGCCTCTAACACATCATCCTCCATCCTCTCCCATGCCTCTCTACTGGCGTCCAGCTGGGTGGGACTGCACTTACCTGTTTCCATTCATACTTATTCAGTCATAGCCAGAGAATTATCTCCAGTGGCTTCCCTTCAAGTCACCACACTGCTACTTTGATGGCCCCAGGAATCTATCATTGCACCACCACCCCTCCACCCCACTCCTCCTTTATCTTATTTAGTATTATCCAACAGCCCAGCTTCTGTTTCCACAGGTACATTGTGGACAACTATCTCTACTTTCCCAGCACCTCTCCTGGTCTTTCCACTGCTTCTAAATTGTCAAATTGCTTGTCCAACATCTGGTACTGGATAAGAATAAACTTCCTCCAACTAAATATCGGCAAGGCTGAAGCCATTATCTTCAATCACCAGCACAAACTCTTCCCTGGCCATTGTCATAGAGTCTTAGAGGTTCACAGCATGGAAACAGGCCCTTCGGCCCAACTTGTCCATGATGCCCTTTTTTATAAAACCCCTAAGGTAATCCCAATTGCCCACATTTGGCCCATATCCCTCTATACCATCTTACCCATGTAACTGTCTAAATGCTTTTTAAAAGACAAAATTGCACCCGCCTCTACTACTACCTCTGGCAGCTTGTTCCAGAGACTCACCACCCTCTGTGTGAAACAATTGCCCCTCTGGACACTTTTGTATCTCTCCCCTCTCACCTTAAACCTATGCTCTCGAGTTTTAGACTCCCCTACCTTTGGGAAAAGATATTGACTATTTAGCTGATCTATGCCATCTTCTCACTGGCAGCTATCTGAGGTTGAGCCAGACTGTTTGCAACCTTGGTATCATAGTTGACCCTGAGGTGGGCCTCTGGCTCCATATCCATGCCATCTGTACACCACTTCTGTTACACTCCCCTCTAACCTCAGCTCACCTGCTGCTAGAACACTCACCCATGCCTTGCTTCTCGGTTTGCCTACTCCAACGCCTTGTTGGCCAGCCTCCCACTTTGCACTCTACAGAAACTTGGGGGCATCCAAGACTCTGTTGCCCATGTCCGACCTTGCTCCAAATCCTGCTCGTGCTCACAGGCTCGCACTGACTCCTTGTGAAGCAGTGCCTCCATTTAATATTTTAAATCCACCCCCCCCCCCCCCCCGCCCCCCCGCCCCCCCGCCCCTCAACCTCACCCACAATGGCCTTGCTCCTCCCAATCTCTGTCATTTCCTCTCAATAATAATATTCACTCCTTGCCTCGTGGGTATTCCCAATTTCAATCACTCCACCATCAGCGGCCGTGTCTTCAGCTCTCTGGGTTCCTGAGAGGCAATGGCCTAGTGGTATTATCGCTAGACTATTAATCCAGAAACTCAGCTAATGCTTTGGGGAACAGGGTTCGAATCCCGCCACGGCAGATGGTGGAATTTGAATTCAGTAAAAAATATCTGGAATTAAGAATCTACTGGCACAGTGGTTAGCACTGCTGCCTCACAGCACCAGGGACCTCAGTTTGAACCCTGGCTTGGGTCACAGTCTGTGTGGAGTCTGCACGTTCTCCCCATGCCTGTGTGGGTTTCCTCTAGATGCTCCGGTTTCCTCCCACAGTCCAAAGGTCGTGCTGGTTAGGCGCATTGGCCATGCTAAATTCTCCCTCAGTGAACCCGAACAGGCACCGGAGTGTGGTGACTAGGGGATTTTCACAGTAACTTCATTGCAGTGCTAATGTAAGCCTACTTGTGACTAATAAAGTAAACTTCAACCACTGTCAATTGTTGGAAAAACTCACCTGGTTCACTTATGTCCTTTAGGGAAGGAAATCTGCCGTCCTTACCCGGTCTGGCCTACATGTGACTCCAGAGCCACAGCAGTGTGGTTGACTCTTAACTGCCCTCCAAGGGCAACTAGGCAATAAATGCTGGCCCAGCCAGCGATGCCCATA
>NW_027593362.1:0-33719 GCF_964213995.1 Mustelus asterias
AGAGAGAGAGGGGGGAGAGAGAGAGGGGGGGGGGAGAGAGAGAGAGAGAGGGGGGAAGGGGGAGAGAGAGAGAGAGAGGGAGCGAGAGACAGAGGGAGAGAGAGACAGGGGGAGGGGCGGGGGGGAGAGGTGCAGAGGAGGAGGGGCAGAGGGATATGGAGATGGAGAGACGGAGATGGGGGTGGGGGGGAAGAGGAAGAGAGGAAGTCGGGGGGGGGTGAGAGTGAGAGACATGGACGGAAGGAGGGAAACGGCGTAAGTGCTGGTGGGGCGGGGAAGGGGCAACAGATGGAGAGAGAGAGGGGGGCTGGGGGTAGAGACGGAGAGTGATTCCAACGACCCACTCGGGAGCTTTGCTCGATCTGAGCCTAGTTTAGAACACAGCTGACGCGTATAGAAAGTGAATTAGTGAGGAGTTTAACCAGGTTTCCTGAGACAACCCGCCGGGACATTCTCCAACCCTGAATAACTATCGGGAACGTCCCAAACCCTCGCGGGGGGGGGGGAACGGGGGCATTGTGGGAGGGCGGGAGCGGGACGGAGAGCGTTCTGTGCTGCTGGCTGACCCCTGACCCTCGCCGCCCGCAGGTACGTGGTGCTGGACCTGATGGAGAGCGACCTTCACCAGATCATCCACTCGGTGCAGCCGCTGACCCTGGAGCACGCCCGCTACTTCCTGTACCAGCTGCTGCGGGGCCTCAAGTACGTGCACTCGGCCAACGTGGTCCATCGCGACCTCAAGCCCTCCAACCTGCTGGTCAACGAGAACTGCGAGCTGAAGATCGGTGACTTTGGCATGGCCCGGGGTCTGGGCTGCGGGCCGGACCAGGCCGAGCCCTTCCTGACGGAGTACGTGGCCACCCGCTGGTACCGGGCCCCCGAGCTGATGCTGTCCCTCCACGGGGGCTACAGCCGGGCCATCGACCTGTGGTCGGCCGGCTGCATCTTCGCAGAGATGCTGGGGAGACGCCAGCTCTTCCCCGGGAAGAACTACCTCCACCAGCTGCAGCTGATCCTGGCGGTGCTGGGCACCCCCCCGAGGGCCTGGTGGGCACCATTGGCGCCGAGCGGGTGCGGGCCTACCTGCGGGGTCTGCCCCGGCGCCAGCCCGTGCCCCTCTCCGCCCTGTACCCGGACGCCGACCCCCAGGCCCTGGGGCTCCTGGGCCAGCTGCTGCGCTTCGACCCGCCCGAGCGCCCCTCGGCCCCCCAGGCTCTCCGGCACCCCTTCCTGGCCAAATACCACGACCCGCAGGACGAGCCGCTCTGCGTGCCGGCCTTCGACTTCGGCTTCGACCGCCCGGCGCCCGGCCGGGAGCAGCTGAAGGAGGCCATCGCCTGGGAGATCGAGGACTTCCACCGACGCCGCGAGGGCATCCGCCAGGGCATCTGCCGCGCCCCCGCCCTCTCCCGCCCCGCCCCGCCGCCCCCCGCCCCCTCCTGCCGTGACGTGGACATGCCCAGCGCAGGCGGAGGAGACACCATCGACCTGACCTCGCCCGGGCCGCCGGAGACGGCGGCAGAGGAGGAGGGGAGAGCCGGCGAGGAGGAGGAGGAGGCGGAGGGGGTGGAGGGGGAGGAGGCCCGGCCCCCCGGCGACGCCAAGAAGGAGGGTAGCATCTCTGCCGACACCAAGGCCGCCCTCAAGGCGGCGCTGCTCAAATCTGCGCTGAGGCAGAAGAACAAAGGTAAGCTCGGGGCTTAACCGCCTGTCCCAGGGGTACAGTCGGTGGGGGAACAGCGATCCGGGGGTACAGTCGGTGGGGGAACAGCGATCCGGGGGTACAGTCGGTGGGGGAACAGCGATCCGGGGGTACAGTCGGTGGGGGAACAGCGATCCGGGGGTACAGTCGGTGGGGGAACAGCGATCCGGGGGTACAGTCGGTGGGGGAACAGCGATCCGGGGGTACAGTCGGTGGGGGAACAGCGATCCGGGGGTACAGTCGGTGGGGGAACAGCGTTCCGGGGGTACAGTCGGTGGGGGAACAGCGATCCGGGGGTACAGTCGGTGGGGGAACAGCGATCCGGGGGTACAGTCGGTGGGGGAACAGCGATCCGGGGGTACAGTCGGTGGGGGAACAGCGATCCGGGGGTACAGTCGGTGGGGGAACAGCGATCCGGGGGTACAGTCGGTGGGGGAACAGCGATCCGGGGGTACAGTCGGTGGGGGAACAGCGATCCGAGGGTACAGTCGGTGGGGGAACAGCGATCCGGGGGTACAGTCGGTGGGGGAACAGCGATCCGGGGGTACAGTCGGTGGGGGAACAGCGTTCCGGGGGTACAGTCGGTGGGGGAACAGCGTTCTGGGGGTACAGTCGGTGGGGGAACAGCGTTCCAGGGGGTACAGTCGGTGGGGGAACAGTGTTCCAGGGGTACAGTCGGTGGGGGAACAGCGTTCCGGTGGTACAGTCGGTGGGGGAACAGCGATCCGGGGGTACAGTCGGTGGGGGAACAGCGTTCCGGGGGTACAGTCGGTGGGGAACAGCGTTCCGGGGGTACAGTCGGTGGGGAACAGCGTTCCGGGGGTACAGTCGGTGGGGGAACAGTGTTCCGGGGGTACAGTCGGTGGGGGAACAGCGTTTCCGGGGGTACAGTCGGTGGGGGAACAGCGTTCCGGGGGTACAGTCGGTGGGGGAACAGCGTTCCGGGGGTACAGTCAGTGGAGGAACAGTGTTCCGGGGGTACAGTCGGTGGGGGAACAGTGTTCCGGGGTACAGTCGGTGGGGGAACAGCGATCCGGGGGTACAGTCGGTGGGGGAACAGCGATCCGGGGGTACAGTCGGTGGGGAACAGCGTTCCGGGGGTACAGTCGGTGGGGAACAGCGTTCCGGGGGTACAGTCGGTGGGGGAACAGTGTTCCGGGGGTACAGTCGGTGGGGGAACAGCGTTCCGGGAGTACAGTCGGTGGAGGAACAGCGTTCCGGGGGTACAGTCAGTGGAGGAACAGTGTTCCGGGGGTACAGTCGGTGGGGGAACAGTGTTCCGGGGTACAGTCGGTGGGGGAACAGCGATCCGGGGGTACAGTCGGTGGGGGAACAGCGATCCGGGGGTACAGTCGGTGGAGGAACAGCGCTCCGGGGGTACAGTCGGTGGGGGAACAGCGTTCCGGGGGTACAGTCGGTGGGGGAACAGCGTTCCGGGGGTACAGTCGGTGGAAGAACAGCGATCCGAGGGTACAGTCGGTGGGGGAACAGCGTTCCGGGGGTACAGTCGGTGGGGGAACAGCGTTCTGGGGGTACAGTCGGTGGGGGAACAGCGATCCGGGGGTACAGTCGGTGGGGGAACAGCGTTCCGGGGGTACAGTCGGTAGGGGAACAGCGTTCCGGGGGTACAGTCGGTGGGGAACAGTGTTCCAGGGGTACAGTCGGTGGGGGAACAGCGTTCCGGGGGTACAGTCGGTGGGGGAACAGCGTTCCGGGGGTACAGTCGGTGGGGGAACAGCGTTCCGGGGGTACAGTCAGTGGAGGAACAGCGCTCCGGGGGTACAGTCGGTGGGGGAACAGCGTTCTGGGGGTACAGTCGGTGGGGGAACAGCGTTCCGGGGGTACAGTTGGTGGAAGAACAGCGATCCGGGGGTACAGTCGGTGGGGGAACAGCGTTCCGGGGGTACAGTCGGTGGGGGAACAGCGTTCCGGGGGTACAGTCGGTGGGGGAACAGCGATCCGGGGGTACAGTCGGTGGGGGAACAGCGTTCCGGGGGTACAGTCGGTGGGGGAACAGCGTTCCGGGGGTACAGTCGGTGGGGAACAGTGTTCCAGGGGTACAGTCGGTGGAAGAACAGCGATCCGGGGGTACAGTCGGTGGGGGAACAGCGTTCCGGGGGTACAGTCGGTGGGGGAACAGTGTTCCGGGGTACAGTCGGTGGGGGAACAGCGATCCGGGGGTACAGTCGGTGGGGGAACAGCGATCCGGGGGTACAGTCGGTGGAGGAACAGCGCTCCGGGGGTACAGTCGGTGGGGGAACAGCGTTCCGGGGGTACAGTCGGTGGGGGAACAGCGTTCCGGGGGTACAGTCGGTGGAAGAACAGCGATCCGGGGGTACAGTCGGTGGGGGAACAGCGTTCCGGGGGTACAGTCGGTGGGGGAACAGCGTTCTGGGGGTACAGTCGGTGGGGGAACAGCGATCCGGGGGTACAGTCGGTGGGGGAACAGCGTTCCGGCGGTACAGTCGGTGGGGGAACAGCGTTCCGGGGGTACAGTCGGTGGGGAACAGTGTTCCAGGGGTACAGTCGGTGGGGGAACAGCGTTCCGGGGGTACAGTCGGTGGGGGAACAGCGTTCCGGGGGTACAGTCGGTGGGGGAACAGCGTTCCGGGGGTACAGTCAGTGGAGGAACAGTGTTCCGGGGGTACAGTCGGTGGGGGAACAGTGTTCCGGGGTACAGTCGGTGGGGGAACAGCGATCCGGGGGTACAGTCGGTGGGGGAACAGCGATCCGGGGGTACAGTCGGTGGAGGAACAGCGCTCCGGGGGTACAGTCGGTGGGGGAACAGCGTTCCGGGGGTACAGTTGGTGGAAGAACAGCGATCCGGGGGTACAGTCGGTGGGGGAACAGCGTTCCGGGGGTACAGTGGGTGGAAGAACAGCGATCCGGGGGTACAGTCGGTGGGGGGAACAGCGTTCCGGGGGTACAGTTGGTGGAAGAACAGCGATCCGGGGGTACAGTCGGTGGGGGAACAGCGTTCCGGGGGTACAGTTGGTGGAAGAACAGCGATCCGGGGGTACAGTCGGTGGGGGAACAGCGTTCCGGGGGTACAGTCGGTGGGGGAACAGCGTTCCGGGGGTACAGTCGGTGGGGGAACAGCGATCCGGGGGTACAGTCGGTGGGGGAACAGCGTTCCGGGGGTACAGTCGGTGGGGGAACAGCGTTCCGGGGGTACAGTCGGTGGGGAACAGTGTTCCAGGGGTACAGTCGGTGGAAGAACAGCGATCCGGGGGTACAGTCGGTGGGGGAACAGCGTTCCGGGGGTACAGTCGGTGGGGGAACAGCGTTCCGGGGGTACAGTCAGTGGAGGAACAGTGTTCCGGGGGTACAGTCGGTGGGGGAACAGTGTTCCGGGGTACAGTCGGTGGGGGAACAGCGATCCGGGGGTACAGTCGGTGGAGGAACAGCGCTCCGGGGGTACAGTCGGTGGGGGAACAGCGTTCCGGGGGTACAGTCGGTGGGGGAACAGCGTTCTGGGGGTACAGTCGGTGGGGGAACAGTGTTCCGGGGGTACAGTCGGTGGGGGAACAGCGTTCATGGGGTACTGTCGGTGGGGGAACAGCGTTCCGGGGGTACAGTCAGTGGGGGAACAGCGTTGCGGGGGTACAGTCGGTGGAGGAACAGCGTTCTGGGGGTGCAGTCGGTGGGGGAACAGTGTTCCGGGGGTACAGTCGGTGGGGGAACAGCGTTCTGGGGGTACAGTCGGTGGGGGAACAGCGTTCCGGGGGTACAGTTGGTGGGGGAACAGCGTTCCGGGTGTACAGTCGGTGGGGGAACAGCGTTGCGGGGGTACAGTCGGTGGGGGAACAGCGTTTTGGGTTTACCATCAATGGAGGAACAGCGATCCGGGGGTACAGTCGGTGGAGGAACAGTGTTCCGGGGCTACAGTTGGTGTGGGAACAGCGTTCTGGGGGTACAGTCGGTGGGGGAACAGCGTTCTGGGGGTACAGTCGGTGGAGGAACAGCGTTCCGAGTGTACAGTCGGTGGAGGAATAGCGTTCTGGGGGTACAGTCGGTGGGGGAACAGCGTTCTGGGGGTACAGTCGGTGGGGGAACAGCGTTCCGAGTGTACAGTCGGTGGGGGAACAGCGTTCCGAGTGTACAGTCGGTGGGGGAACAGCGTTCTGGGGGTACAGTCGGTGGAGGAACAGCGTTCCGAGTGTACAGTCGGTGGGGGAACAGCGTTCCGAGTGTACAGTCGGTGGGGGAACAGCGTTCTGGGGGTACAGTCGGTGGGGGAACAGCGTTCCGAGTGTACAGTCGGTGGGGGAACAGCATTCTGGGGGTACAGTCGGTGGAGGAACAGCGTTCCGAGTGTACAGTCGGTGGAGGAACAGCGTTCTGGGGGTACAGTCGGTGGAGGAACAGCGTTCTGGGGGTACAGTCGGTGGGGGAACAGCGTTCTGGGGGTACAGTTGGTGGAGGAACAGCGTTCCGAGTGTACAGTCGGTGGGGGAACAGCATTCCGGGGGTACAGTCACTGGAGGAACTGCATTCTGGGAGTACGGTCGGTGGGGGAACAGCGATCCGGGGGTACAGTCGGTGGGGGAACAGCGATCCGGGGGTACAGTCAGTGGAAGAACAGCGCTCCAGGGGTACAGTCGGTGGGGGAACAGCATTCCAGGGGTACAGTCAGTGTAGCAACAGCGTTCTTGAGGGTACAGTCGGTGGGGGAACAGCATTCCAGGGGTACAGTCAGTGTAGCAACAGCGCTCCAGGGGTACAGTCGGTGGGGGAACAGCATTCCAGGGGTACAGTCAGTGTAGCAACAGGGTTCCTGAGGGTACAGTCGGTGGAGGAACAGCGTTCCGGGGGTACAGTCGGTGGGGGAACAGCGCTCCGGGGGTACAGCTGGTGGGGGAACAGCGTTCCAGGGGTACAGTCAGTAGAGGAACAGCGTTCCGGGGGTACAGTCGGTGGAAGAACAGCGATCCGGGGGTACAGTCGGTGGGGGAACAGCGATCCGGGGGTACAGTCGGTGGGGGAACAGCGTTCCGGGGGTACAGTCGGTGGGGGAACAGCGTTCCGGGGGTACAGTCGGCGGGGGACCAGCGTCCCGGGGGTACAGTCAGTAGGGGCAGAGAGAGTGTCCAGGGTACACGTGACAATAATAAATCAATTCCGGTCTTACAATTGGGCAGTCGGTAAATCCCAGGTGGTAACTCTTAAAAGGGAAACTTGGCAAGCTATCACAACTCGTTATTTCTGTCATCACCCTGTAACGGGCCAGCGATCGTCTGACACCAAACGGCCAAAGGAAGGAAGGCGAGAGTGTGTGCGGAGTACACGATACAATAAGTCAAATCCAATCAATTCCGGTCTTATAATCGCGCAGTCGGTACATCCCAGGACGTAACTCTTGAAAGGGGAACTTGGTGAGCTATCACACAAGTGTATCCCAGGACATTGCGGGAGGCTAGGGAGGAAATTGCGGGTCCCCGAGCAGAGATATTTGAATCATCGGTAATCACGGGTGAGGTGCCTGAAGATTGGAGAGTGGCAAATGTTGTGCCTTTGTTTAAAAAGGGCTGCAGGGAAAAGCCTGGGAACTACAGGCCGGTGAGCCTCACATCTGTGGTGGGTAAATTGTTGGAAGGTATTTTGAGAGACAGGATCTACAGGCATTTAGAGACGCAAGGACTGATTAGGGACAGTCAGCATGGTTTTGTGAGTGGAAAATCATGTCTCACAAATTTGATTGAGGTTTTTTGAAGGGGTAACCAAGAAGGTCGATGAGGGCAGTGCAGTTGATGATGTCTACATGGACTTTAGCAAGGCCTTTGACAAGGTACCGCATGGTAGGTTGTTGCATAAGGTTAAATCTCACACGATCCAGAGTGAGGTATCTAAATGGATACAAAATTGGTTTGATGACAGAATAAGAAGTTTAACAACACCAGGTTAAAGTCCAACAGGTTTATTTGGTAGCATTGATGACAGAAACCAGGGGATGGTTGTAGAGAGTTGTTTCTCAAACTGGAGGCCTGTGACCAGCGGTGTGCCTCAGGGATCAGTGCTGGGTCCACTGTTATTTGTCATTTATATTAATGATTTGGATGAGAATATCGGAGGCATGGTTAGTAATGTTTGCAGATGACACCAAGATTGGTGGCGTAGTGGACAGTGAAGAAAGTTATCTCCAATTGCAACAGGATCTTGATCAATTGGGCCAGTGGGCTGATGAATGGCAGATGGAGTTTAATTTAGACAAATGCGAGGTGATGCATTTTGGTAGATTGAACCAGGGCAGGACTTACTCAGTTAATGGTCGGGCGTTGGGGAGAGTTACAGAACAAAGAGATCTAGGGGTACAGGTTCATAGCTCCTTGAAAGTGGAGTCACAGGTGGACAGAGTGGTGAAGAAGGCATTCGGCATGCTTGGTTTCATCGGTCAGAACATTGAATACAGGAGTTGGGATGCAAATAAGGTTGAAAGAGTGCAGAGAAGGTTCACAAGGATGTTGCCGGGACTTGAGAAGCTGAGTTACAGAGAGAGATTGAATAGGTTGGGACTTTATTCCCTGGAGCGTAGAAGATTGAGGGGAGATTTGATAGAGGTGTATAAGATTTTGATGGGTATAGATAGAGTGAATGCAAGCAGGCTTTTTCCGCTGAGGCTAGGGGAGAAAAAAAACCAGAGGGCATGGGTTAAGGGTGAAAGGAGAAAAGTTTAAAGGGAATATTAGGGGGGGCTTCTTCACGCAGAGAGTGGTGGGAGTGTGGAATGAGCTGCCGGATAAAGTGGTAAATGCGGGGTCACTTTTAACATTTAAGAAAAACTTGGACGGGTTGATGGATGAGAGGGGTGTGGAGGGATATGGTCCAAGTGCAGGTCAGTGGGACTGGGCAGAAAAATGGTTCGGCACAGACAAGAAGGGCCAAAAGGCCTGTTTCTGAGCTGTAATTTTCTATGGGACGTCTTGTTGAAGTTGTACAAGACATTGGTAAGGCCACACTTGGAATACTGTGTACAGTTCTGGTCACCCTATTATAGAAAGGATATTATTAAACCAGAAAGAGTTCAGAAAAGATTTACTAGGATGCTACCGGGACTTGATGGATTGAGTTATAAGGAGAGGCTGGATAGACTGGGACTTTTTTCTCTGGAGCGTAGGAGGCTGAGGGGTGACCTTATCGAGGTCTATAAAATAATGAGGGGCACAGATCAGCGAGATAGTCAACATCTTTTCCCAAAGGTAGGGGAGTCTAAAACTAGAAGGCATAGGTTTAAGGTGAGAGGGGAGAGATACAAAAGGGTCCAGAGGGGCAATTTTTTCACACAGAGGGTGGTGAGTGTCTGGAACGAGCTGCCAGAGGCAGTAGTAGAGGCGGGTACAATTTTAAATGCCTCTTAAATGTTGTTAATGCTTCCACCACCTCCTCTGGCCGTGCGTTCCAGGCACCCACCACTCTCTGTGTGGAAAAACATCCCCCGCACATCTCCCTTAAACTTTCCCCCCTCTCACCTTGAACCTGTGCCCCCTCCGTGTCATTGACACTTCCGCCCTGGGGAAAAAGCCTCTGACTGTCCCCCTCCTGTCTCTGCCTCTCATCATTTTGTAGACCAGGTCTCCCCTCAGCCTCCGTCTTTCCAAAACAATCCCAGTTTATCCAACCTCTCCTCATAGCCGACACCCTCCAGACCAGCAACATCCTGGTGAACCTTCCTTACACTCTCTCCAAAGCTTCCAACGTCCTCCTGGTAGTGTGGTGACCAGAACTGCACACAATACTCCAAACACGGCCTGACCAAGGTTTTATATCGCTGCAACATGGTTCCCCAACTCTGGTACTCGATGCCCCGGCCGATGAAGGCAAGCGAACCTTCCTAATCACCTTGGCCGCTTGCGTTGTCACTTTTGGGGAACTGTGGACCTGCCCGCCCAGATCCCTCTGTATTGTTATAAAGCGGAGGTTGATTTTCCCCCCCTCTGAGAACATAACTTCTAACCACTCACAGAGGAGTCCCTCACTTCATAATCTGTTAAAGTGCGTGTGAGAGCGGGGGGAATATCTGCCCTTCAGCAACTTCTAGTGGCTAAATCAAAATAACTCCCTGAGACTCTCTCTGTAAAATCAACAAGTAACACTTTATTTATCTAACAGTGAACAGGTTAACTGGTCGCCTCATTACAGGAAGGATGTGGAAAAGATTGAAAGGGTGCAGAGGAGATTTACAAGGGTGTTGCCTGGATTGAGTGGCATGCCTTATGAGGATAGGCTGAGGGAGCTCGGTCTTTTCTCCTTGGAGAGACGAAGGATGAGAGGAGACCTAATAGAGGTGTATAAGATGTTGAGAGGCATAGATCGGGTGGACTCTCGGAGGCTTTTTCCCAGGGTGGAAATGGCTGCTACGAGAGGACACAGGTTTAAGGTGCTGGGGGGTAGGTACAGGGGAAATGTTAGGGGGAAGTTTTTCACACAGAGGGTGGTGGGCGAGTGGAATCGGCTGCCGTCAGTGGTGGTGGAGGCAAACTCAATAGGGTCTTTTCAGAGACTCCTGGATGAGTACATGGGACTTAATAGGATGGAGGGTCATAGGTCGGCCTAAAAGGTAGGGATATGTTCGGCACAACCTGTGGGGCCGAAGGGCCTGTTTTGTGCTGTAGTTTTTCTATGTTTCTAAACTATTAACAAACCCAATAAAACACAGTTCTAACGGGATGCTGTTCAGATAAATACGATTCCCACTCATTCACGACAAAAAATAAGAATTTTTAGTCACTCTCTAAATTACAACCAGGTTTTGCCGTCTTCTGGAATCTTCTTTCTCCTGTCTGGAATCTCGTGTCTTCTTTGCTATTCCGAGGAGGCTGAGAGCTGCGGCAGAGAGCAGTGGCTGTGTCTCTCCGGAGCTCCGAGCTGTGGCAGATACTCTTCTCCTGTTTGTGCCACTGCCTCCCACCTCCCCCTCTCTTGTACCCCTGGTGACAGATCAACATCCCCACAATAGGATTGGTTCTCGGGTTACCAAAACATCAAATTTAAATCCAACAGCTTGCTGGTAGCTAAGTGTCTAGTTTAAGCTGATTGGCTAAAATTCAAAACAACACCGCTGTTGTCTTGGTAACGTTACTGTTTGGCCTTTGATCTGATGTTTCAGTCTGTGTACTCTATATGCGCCTCCATCTCTTTTTTAAAAAAACTCTAAAGTACAGAAAAAGCACCAATGGATAATGCGACACTTCACAACAGCGTTTGATTTGATTTATTATTGTCGCGTGTATCGGGATGCGGTGAAAAGTATTGTTTCTTGCGCGCTATACGGACAAAGCATACCGTTCATAGAGTATCTATACCGTTCATGAAGGGTATAGATAGGGTGAACGGTGGGAAGCTTTTTCCCAGGTCGGAGGTGACGATCACGAGGGGTCACGGGCTCAAGGTGAGAGGGGCGAGGTACAACTCAGATATCAGAGGGACGTTTTTTTACACAGAGGGTGGTGGGGGCCTGGAATGCGCTGCCAAGTAGGGTGGTGGAGGCAGGCACGCTGACATCGTTTAAGACTTACCTGGACAGTCACATGAGCAGCCTGGGAATGGAGGGATACAAACGATTGGTCTAGTTGGACCAAGGAGCGGCACAGGCTTGGGGGGCCGAAGGGCCTGTTTCCTGTGCTGTACTGTTCTTTGTTCTTTGTTCTTTGTACAGAGGGGAGAAGGAAAAGGATTTGATTTGATTTATTATTGTCACGTGTATTGGGGTCCAGTGAAAAGTATTGTTTCTCGCACGCTATACAGACAAAGCATACCGTTCATAGAGAAGGAAAGGAGAGGGTGCAGAATGTAGTGTCTCAGTCACAGCTCGGGGTGTAGAGAAAGATCAACTTAATGCGAGGTCGGTCCATTCAAAAGTCTGACAGCAGCAGGGAAGAAGCTGTTCTTGAGTCGGTCGGTACGTGACCTCAGACTGTTGTATCTTTTTCCCCGACGGAAGAAGGTGGAAGAGAGAATGTCCGGGGTGCGTGGGGGGGGGTCCTTGATTATGCTGGCTGCTTTTCCCCGAGGCAGCGGGAAGTGTAGACAGAGTCAATGGATGGGAGGCTGGGGTTTGCGTGATGGGACTGGGCTACATTCACGACCCTTTGTAGTTCCTTGCGGTCTTGGGCAGAGCAGGAGCCCCAGACCGAGCTGTGGAGAGAGATCTGACCTACACCCCGAGCTGTGACTGTGACACTACATTCTGCGCCCTCACCTTTCCTTCTCTATGAACGGTATGCTTTGTCTGTATAGTGCGCAAGAAACAATACTTTTCACTGTATCCCGATACACGTGACAATAATAAATCAAATCCTTTTCCTTCTCCCCTCTGTACTCTATGAACGGTATGCTTTGTCTGTATAGTGCGCAAGAAACAATACTTTTCACTGTATCCCGATACAAGTGACAATAATCAAATCAGATCTAATCTATCAATGTTAAATTGTGATCGCTGTTGCGGTGATGCTCCCCAGGCCATGATAACAATATTCTCTCCTCACTTGTGTCACCCCCTTACAGAAATGGCCAACTCCAGCCAGGAGCTCGGGGAGCCACGACGCTCGATCACGGCGCAGGAGCGGCAGCGGGAGCGCGAGGAGAAGCGGCGGAGGCGGCAGGAGCGAGCCAAGGAGCGCGAGCGCAAACAGCGGGAGCGGGAGCGGCGGGAGCTGAAGGAGGGCGACGTGCTGGGAGGGGTGGTGCTGAGCCAGGGTGACAAGAGCCTGCTGGAGCGCTGGATGAAGATGACGGAGGGGCGAGGCAGGCCCGAGGCGGGGGAGGGGGGCAACGGAGGCATCGAAGGCCTGCCGGCCTGGGCCGAGCACGGGGCTCTGCCGGAGATGTCCAGGCCTGCTCTAAACCTCGGGCCTACCTCGAGCCTGGGGCCTAGCGTCAACTTCGGGCCTGCTGTAGGCCTCGGGCCTAGCATGGCCTTCGGGCCTAGCTCAGGCCTGGAAGCGGGCGGGGGAGGCCTGGGGCCTACTGTTGACTTCCGAGCCGCCTCAGGCCTGGGGCCAAGCGGAGGAATGGGCCTGGGCCTGGGAGCCGCCCTCGGCTTCGGGCCTAGCTCAGGCCTCAGGCCGGGCCTAAGCGAGGCCCCTCCCTCGGCCGCCCCCAAAGCCAAGCTCCCCTCGGCCCCCCGCTTCCCGGCCGCCCCCTTCCAGCTGCCAGCGGCCTCCGGCCTGGGCGAGACGGCCGAGTCCCAGGGGAAAGGCCTCAGGCCCCCTCCCGGCCTGGGTGGCGCCGTCCCGACCCCCTTCCAGCCGCCCCCTCAGCCGTTCGGGCTGGGGGCCTCCAAGCCCTGGGCTGGGCAGGGCGGGGCAGCCCCCCCACTCCTCCTGCCGCCGGGTCTCTGCGAGGCGAGGTGGGGCGGCGGGAGCCAGGGCCCCGGGCCTGACCGTAGCTTCCCCCGCGGCCCCTTCCCTCAGGACGGCCCGTCCTTCCCGTCGCTGGCCTCCCGGGACCCCGCTTTCCCCACGGAGCAGGGGGAGGAACCGAAGAGCCAGGGTCCGGGGCCTTGCTCCCCGCCGCTCGCCGCCGCTCCCTCGGACGGTGCGAGGGGAGATCCTCTGGATGTCAACACGGTGACACAGCAGCTGTCCAAGTCGCAGGTAAGGGGAGGCTGATCGACCGAGGGGGGCGGCGGATAGGCCCGCGAGGCGGGGGGTGGGGGATCTGATAGGCCGAGGGCCGGGGGAGGTGTCTACTGTGCCTGTAGCGTCACGAAAACAGGAATCCCCAACCGCCCGAGACACCCAGGGAGATAATATCCAAAAGCCACCAAAGGTTAGATCAGAGTCGAGAGGTGGGGAGATTTAGGGAGGGAAGTTCAGAGCTCAGGAACCCTCCCCAGGCAGCTGAAGGCACGGCCGCCAATGGCGGAGCGATGGGAATCGGGGGATGCTCGAGAGGCCGGAATTGGAGCAGGGCCGAGATCTCGGAGGGTCGTAGGAGGTTACAGAGATAGGGAGGGGTGTAGGGGCTGGAGGAGGTTACAGAGATAGGGAGGGGGTGTAGGGGCTGGAGGGGGTTACAGAGATAGGGAGGGGGTGTAGGGGGCTGGAGGAGGTTACAGAGATAGGGAGGGGGTGTAGGGGGCTGGAGGAGGTTACAGAGATAGGGAGGGGGTGTAGGGGCTGGAGGAGGTTACAGAGATAGGGAGGGCTGTAGGGGCTGGAGGAGGTTACAGAGATAGGGAGGGGGTGTAGGGGCTGGAGGGGGTTACAGAGACAGGGAGGGGTGTAGGGGCTGGAGGAGGTTACAGAGATAGGGAGGGGTGTAGGGGGCTGGAGGAGGTTACAGAGATAGGGAGGGGTGTAGGGGCAGGAGGAGGTTACAGAGATAGGGAGGGGTGTAGGGGGCTGGATGAGGTTACAGAGATAGGGAGGGGGTGTAGGGGAGGGAGGGGGTTACAGAGATAGGGAGGGTTGTTGGGACTGGAGGAGATTACAGAGATAGGGAGGGGTGTAGGGTCTGGAGGAGGTTACAGAGATAGGGAGGGAGTGTAGGGGGCTGGAGGTGGTTACAGAGATAGGGAGGGGTGCAGGGGCTGGAGGAGGTTACAGAGACAGGGAGGGGGTGTAGGAGCTGGAGTCGGATACAAAGATGGGGAGGGGTGTAGAGAGCTGGAGGAGGTTACAGATGGGGAAAGGTTGTTAAGGCTGGCAGAGGTGACACAGATAGGGAGGGGGTGTAGGGGGCTGGAGGAGGTTACAGAGATAGGGAGGGGTGCAGGGGGCTGGAGGAGGTTAGAGATAGGGAGGGGTGTAGGAGCTGGAGGAGGTTACAGAGATAGGGAGGGGGTGTAGGAGGTTACAGAGATAGGGAGGGATCTGGGAAGCTGGAGGAGGTTACAGAGATAGGGAGGGGTGTAGGGGGCTGGAGGGGGTTACAGAGATAGGGAGGGGTGTAGGGGCTGGAGGAGGTTACAGAGATAGGGAGGGGTGTAGGGGCTGGAGGAGGTTACAGAGATAGGGAGGGGTGTAGGGGCTGGAGGAGGTTACAGAGATAGGGAGGGGTGTAGGGGCCGGAGGAGGTTACAGAGATAGGGAGTGGTGTCGGGGCTGGAGGAGGTTACAGAGATAGGGAGGGGTGTAGGGGCTGGAGGAGGTTACAGAGATAGGGAGGGGTGTCGGGGCTGGAGGAGGTTACAGAGATAGGGAGGGGTGTAGGGGCTGGAGGAGGTTACAGAGATAGGGAGGGGTGTAGGGGCTGGAGGAGGTTACAGAGATAGGGAGGGGGTGTAGGGGGCTGGAGGAGGTTACAGAGATAGGGAGGGGTGTGGGAGGCTAGAGGAGGTTACAGAGATAGGGAGGGGGTGTAGGGGCTGGAGGAGGTTACAGAGATAGGGAGGGTGTGTAGGGGCTGGGGGAGGTTACAGAGATAGGGAGGGGTGTGGGAGGCTAGAGGAGGTTACAGAGATAGGGAGGGGGTGTAGGGGCTGGAGGAGGTTACAGAGATAGGGAGGGGGTGTAGGGGCTGGAGGAGGTTACAGAGATAGGGAGGGGGTGTAGGGGCTGGAGGAGGTTACAGAGATAGGGAGGGGGTGTAGGGGCTGGAGGAGGTTACAGAGATAGGGAGGGGGTGTAGGGGGCTGGAGGGGGTTACAGAGATAGGGAGGGGGTGTAGGGGCTGGAGGAGGTTACAGAGATAGGGAGGGGTGTAGGGGCTGGAGGAGGTTACAGAGATAGGGAGGGGGTGTAGGGGGCTGGAGGGGGTTACAGAGATAGGGAGGGGGTGTAGGGGCTGGAGGGGGTTACAGAGATAGGGAGGGGGTGTAGGGGGCTGGAGGGGGTTACAGAGATAGGGAGGGGGTGTAGGGGCTGGAGGGGGTTACAGAGATAGGGAGGGGGTGTAGGGGCTGGAGGAGGTTACAGAGATAGGGAGGGGGTATAGGAACTGGTGGAGGTTATGAATCGCCCCCCCCCATTCATTTTTCCTATGTCAACATCACGCTGTAGTATGAGCCTCTGGCCATGAGGTGGTGCCGTGTTTGCTGGTGCCCCTGCCTTAGGGTTTCGGCGCCATTAGCCTGGAGCTCTGCAGCCGATACCGGCGTCGCTCACCGTCTGTGTTGCTCTGTTCCGTAGGTCAAAGACATCTTGCCGCCGTTATTCTCCGTAACTCCGAAGGGCAGCGGAGCCGGGTACGGAGTGGGATTCGATCTGGAAGAATTCCTCAACCAATCCTTTGACATGGTCGCAGAGAGTCACGACAGGTGAGGCTGGATAGGGAGCTTTACTCTGTATCTAACCCCGTGCTGTACCTGTCCTGGGAGTGTTTGATGGGGGACAGTGTAGAGGGAGCTTTACTCTGTATCTAACCCCGTGCTGTACCTGTCCTGGGAGTGTTTGATGGGGACAGTGTAGAGGGAGCTTTACTCTGTATCTAACCCCGTGCTGTACCTGTCCTGGGAGTGTTTGATGGGGGACAGTGTAGAGGGAGCTTTTCTCTGTATCTAACCCCGTGCTGTACCTGTCCTGGGAGTGTTTGATGGGGACAGTGTAGAGGGAGCTTTACTCTGTATCTAACTCCGTGCTGTCCCTGTCCTGGGAGTGTTTGATGGGGGACAGTGTAGAGGGAGCTTTACTCTGTATCTAACCCCATGCTGTACCTGTCCTGGGAGTGTTTGATGGGGGACAGTGTAGAGGGAGCTTTACACTGTATCTCACCCCGTGCTGTACCTGTCCTGGGAGTGTTTGATGGGGGACAGTGTAGAGGGAGCTTTACTCTGTATCTAACCCCGTGCTGTACCTGCCCTGGGAGTGTTTGATGGGGACAGTGTAGAGGGAGCTTTACTCTGTATCTAACCCCGTGCTGTACCTGCCCTGGGAGTGTTTGATGGGGACAGTGTAGAGGGAGCTTTACTCTGTATCTAACCCCGTGCTGTACCTGTCCTGGGAGTGTTTGATGGGGACAGTGTAGAGGGAGCTTTACTCTGTATCTAACCCCGTGTTGTACCTGTCCTGGGAGTGTTTGATGGGGACAGTGTAGAGGGAGTTTTACTCTGTATCTTACCCCGTGCTGTACCTGTCCTGGGAGTGTTTGATGGGGGACAGTGTAGAGGGAGCTTTACTCTGTATCTAACCCCGTGCTGTACCTGTCCTGGGAGTGTTTGATGGGGGACAGTGTAGAGGGAGCTTTACTCTGTATCTAACCCCGTGCTGCACCTGTCCTGGGAGTATTTGATGGGGACAGTGTAGAGGGAGCTTTACTCTGTATCTAACCCCGTGCTGTACCTGTCCTGGGAGTGTTTGTTGGGGACAGTGTAGAGGGAGCTTTACTCTGTATCTAACCCCGTGCTGTACCTGCCCTGGGAGTGTTTGATGGGGGACAGTGTAGAGGGAGCTTTACTCTGTATCTAACCCCGTGCTGTACCTGTCCTGGGAGTGTTTGATGGGGGACAGTGTCGAGGGTGCTTTACTCTGTATCTAACCCCGTGCTGTACCTGTCCTGGGAGTGTTTGATGGGGACAGTGTAGAGGGAGCTTTACTCTGTATCTAACCCCGTGCTGTACCTGTCCTGGGAGTGTTTGATGGGGGACAGTGTAGAGGGAGCTTTACTCTGTATCTAACCCCGTGCTGTACCTGTCCTGGGAATGTTTGATGGGGACAGTGTAGAGGGAGCTTTACTCTGTATCTCACCCCGTGCTGTACCTGTCCTGGGAATGTTTGATGGGGACAGTGTAGAGGGAGCTTTACTCTGTATCTCACCCCGTGCTGTACCTGTCCTGGGAATGTTTGATTAGGACAGTGTAGAGGGAGCTTTACTCTGTATCTAACCCCGTGCTGTATCTGTCCTGGGAGTGTTTGATGGGGACAGTGTAGAGGGAGCTTTACTCTGTATCTCACCCCGTGCTGTACCTGTCCTGGGAATGTTTGATGGGGACAGTGTAGAGGGAGCTTTACTCTGTATCTAACCCCGTGCTGTACCTGTCCTGGGAGTGTTTGATGGGGACAGTGTCGAGGGAGCTTTACTCTGTATCTAACCCCGTGTTGTACCTGTCCTGGGAGTGTTTGATGGGGACAGTGTAGAGGGAGCTTTACTCTGTATCTAACCCCGTGCTGTACCTGTCCTGGGAGTGTTTGATGGGGACAGTGTAGAGGGAGCTTTACTCTGTATCTAACCCCGTGCAGTACCTGTCCTGGGAGTGTTTGATGGGGACAGTGTAGAGGGAGCTTTACTCTGTATCTCACCCCGTGCTGTACCTGTCCTGGGAATGTTTGATGGGGACAGTGTAGAGGGAGCTTTACTCTGTATCTAACCCCGTGCTGTACCTGTCCTGGGAGTGTTTGATGGGGACAGTGTAGAGGGAGCTTTACTCTGTATCTAACCCCGTGCTGTACCTGTCCTGGGAGTGTTTGATGGGGGACAGTGTAGAGGGAGCTTTACTCTGTATCTAACCCCGTGCTGTACCTGTCCTGGGAGTGTTTGATGGGGACAGTGTAGAGGGAGCTTTACTCTGTATCTAACCCCGTGCTGTACCTGTCCTGGGAGTGTTTGATGGGGACAGTGTAGAGGGAGCTTTACTCTGTATCTAACCCCATGCTGTACCTGTCCTGGGAGTGTTTGATGGGGACAGTGTAGAGGGAGCTTTACTCTGTATCTAACCCCGTGCTGTACCTGTCCTGGGAGTGTTTGATGGGGACAGTGTAGAGGGAGCTTTACTCTGTATCTAACCCCGTGCTGTACCTGTCCTGGGAGTGTTTGATGGGGACAGTGTAGAGGGAGCTTTACTCTGTATCTAACCCCGTGCTGTACCTGTCCTGGGAGTGTTTGATGGGGACAGTGTAGAGGGAGCTTTACTCTGTATCTAACCCTGTGCTGTACCTGTCCTGGGAGTGTTTGATGGGGACAGTGTAGAGGGAGCTTTACTCTGTATCTTACCCCGTGCTGTACCTGTCCTGGGAGTGTTTGATGGGGGACAGTGTAGAGGGAGCTTTACTCTGTATCTAACCCCGTGCTGTACCTGTCCTGGGAGTGTTTGATGGGGACAGTGTAGAGGGAGCTTTACTCTGTATCTTACCCCGTGCTGTACCTGTCCTGGGAGTGTTTGATGGGGACAGTGTCGAGGGAGCTTTACTCTGTATCTAACCCTATTTTCTCTTCTCTCTTGCAGCCAGGCAGACTCCGCCCCTCTCTCGGCCTCGCTCCTCGCTGATTGGCTGGAGGTACACCGGATGAACCCAGCCGATATGGAGTCACTCCAACAGGAGCTCCAACTTGGCTCTCCCATGATCCTCTCTGATGTCCCTGACCTTTAGGGGTCACGACTACAGCCCGCCCCCTGGGGGCTCTGATTTGTCTTGTGACTGTTCCCCGATCACCAGCGGACAGGTTTGCATCGGAGCTGGACAAGAACCAGACATTGGTGCAGTTGAAGACACTGGACTTGAGGGACCCTTCACTTTCCCCCACCCAGAACGAATTTGTGACCGATGCATCAATTCCCCCCTCTCAGCACCCCCTCAACAGTGTCAGTGCTGAGGGAGCGCCGCACTGTGGGAGGGTCAGTGCTGAGGGAGCGCCGCACTGTGGGAGGGTCAGTGCTGAGGGAGCGCCGCACTGTGGGAGGGTCAGTGCTGAGGGAGCGCCACACTGTGGGAGGGTCAGTGCTGAGGGAGCGCCGCACTGTGGGAGGGTCAGTGCTGAGGGAGCGCCGCACTGTGGGAGGGTCAGTGCTGAGGGAGCGCCGCACTGTGGGAGGGTCGGTGCTGAGGGAGCGCCGCACTGTGGGAGGGTCAGTGCTGAGGGAGCGCCGCACTGTGGGAGGGTCAGTGCTGAGGGAGCGCCGCACTGTGGGAGGGTCTGTGCTGAGGGAGCGCCGCACTGTGGGAGGGTCGGTGCTGAGGGAGCGCCGCACTGTGGGAGGGTCAGTGCTGAGGGAGCGCCGCACTGTGGGAGGGTCAGTGCTGAGGGAGCGCCGCACTGTGGGAGGGTCAGTGCTGAGGGAGCGCCGCACTGTGGGAGGGTCTGTGCTGAGGGAGCGCCGCACTGTGGGAGGGTCGGTGCTGAGGGAGCGCCGCACTGTGGGAGGGTCAGTGCTGAGGGAACAGAAACTGGCTGGACTTTCTAAAAATGTTAACACTCCAACAGGAATTGGGAGATTGTCAGGGGCGTGCTTTGTGCATGGATTATTGACTGGGATTGTGGTTTGGTCTCAATCTCTGGACTTCCACATGGCAAAAGAAACACATTGTAAATAAAATTCTACTGTCTTTTGCTCTCTTGTTGAACTTTCTTTCACGTCTGGAAGGAACCACTTCTCTGGGTTTGGATCAAAACCAGAAGCAGGAGTGGCCATTTGGCCCATGGTGCCTGGGACGGCAGGTCTGTCATCCGAGGAGAGACTGAGTCGGTGAGGATTATATTCACTGGAGTTTGGAAGAGTGAGAGGGGATCTGATAGAAACTTATAAAATTCTAACAGGGGGTTAGACAGGGTAGATTCAGACAGAGTGTTCCCGATGGTGGGGGAAGTCCAGAACCAGGGGGGTCACAGTTTGAGGATAAGGGGGAAACCTTTGCATTTGGAATACTGCGCCCAGTTCTGGTCGCCGCACTACCAGAAGGACGTGGAGGCTTTAGAGAGAATACAGAGGAGGTTTATCAGGATGTTGCCTGGTATGGAAGGGCTTAGTTATGAGGAGAGATTGGGTCAACTGGGGTTGTTCTCACTGGAAAGACGGAGGATGAGGGGAGACCTAATAGAGGTGTATAAAATTATGAAAGGTATAGATAGGGTGAACGGTGGGAAGCTTTTTCCCAGGTCGGTGGGGACGTTCACGAGGGGTCATAGGTTCAAGGTGAGGGGGGGGGGGGGGTGGGGAGATGTTTAACACGGATATCAGAAGGATGTATTTTACACACAGGGCGATGGGGGCCTGGAATGCGCTGCCGGGCAAGGTGGTGGAGGTGGACACACTGGGAACGTTTAAGACTTATCTAGAAAGCCACATGAACGGAGTGGGAATGGAGGGATACAAAAGAATGGTCTCGTTGGGACCAGGGAGCGGCATGGGCTTGGAGGGCCGAAGGGCCTGTTTCTGTGCTGTATTGTTCTTTGTTCTTTTAGGGACTGAGGTGGGAGAAATGTCTTCACCCAGAGGGTGGTGAATGTGTGGAATTCACTCCCAGAGAAAGGAGTGAACCTCACTTGACACCCATTCGGGTAATAATCTGTCTCCCTGTTGAATTCGATGGTCAGCCATAATCAAAATGAATGGAGCTGGAATGTACACCTATTTTCTGCGTCGTAACTTACACCTACCGGTGGAGCTTCAGCAAGGATGTTGGGGATTGGGGAGCCAAGAGCTGGGTTGAAGACATCATTAGGAGTGGCAGTGGGGACGTTCTTGTGAGGGGCAAGTGTGGCAAAGAGTTTGTCCTTCTGGAGAGGACACAGATGATCACGGGAGGGCGCACAATGAACTTATGGAATTTTGGATATAGATCATGCATTCCCGTCCCGTCCCGATATAGATCGATTGGACACTTGGGCAGAGAGATGGCAGATGGAGTTTAATCTGGACAAGTGTGAGATAATGCATTTTGGATGTTCTAATACAGGTAGGAAATATACAGTAAATGGCAGAACCCTTCAGAGTATCGATGGGCAGAGGGATCTGGGTGTACAGGTACACAGGTCACTGGAAGTGGCAATGCAGGTGGAGAAGGTAGTCAAGAAGGTTAAGAGGTGACTTAATAGAGGCATACAAGATGATCAGAAGATTAGATAGGGTGGATAGTGAGAGCCTCTTTCCTCGGATGGTGTTGGCTAGCACGAGGGGACATAGCTTTAAATTGAGGGGTGAGAGATATAGGACAGATGTTAGAGGTAGGTTCTTTACTCAGAGAGTAGTAAGGGCGTGGAATGCCCAGCCTGCAGCAGTAGTGGACTCATCAACATTAAGGGCATTTAAAGGATCATTGGATAAACATATGGATGATATTGGAATAGTGTAGATTAGAGCGGCTTTAGATTGGCTCCACTGGTCGGCGCAACATCGAGGGCCGAAGGGCCTGTACTGTGCTGTAGTGTTCTATGTTCTAAGGTAGTCAAGAAGGCATACTTGCCTTCATCGGCTGGGGTATTGAGTTTAACAATTGACAAGTCACGTTGCAGCTTTATAGAACCTTAGTTAGGCCGCACTTGGAATATAGTGTTCAATTCTGGTCTCCGCACTACCAGAAGGATGTGGAGGCTTTGGAGAGGGTTACAGAAAAGATTTACCAGGATGTTGCCCTGGGATGGAGGGCATTAGCTTTGAGGAGTGGTTGGAGAAACTTGGGTTTGTTCTCACTGGAACGACGGAGGTTGAGGGGCGACCTGATAGAAGTCTACAAGATTATGAGGGACAGAGTGGATAATCAGAAGCTTTTCCCCCCAGGGTGGAAGAGTCAATTACTCGGGGGGCACAGGTTTAAGGTGCGAGGGGCAAGGTTTAAAGGGGATGTACGAGGCAAGTTCTTTTTACACAGAGGGTGGTGGGTGCCTGGAACTCGCTGCCAGGGGAGGGAGTGGAAGCGGATACGGTCGTGAGTTTTAAGAGGTGTCTTGACAAATACATGAATAGGATGGGAATAGAGGGATACGGTCCCCGGAAGGGTAGGGGGTTTTAGTTCAGTCGGGGGCAGCATGGTCGGTGCAGGCTTGGAGGGCCGAAGGGCCTGTCCCTGTGCTGTAATATTCTTTGTCCTAACTGCTACATTCAAGTGACTGCACTCACATCCCAACTCAACCTCCCACCTTCCTTCCATCCTTTCTCTCTCTCTGCTGCCCCCCTGGACAGCGCCGTTCCAGATCCTAACCACTCGCTGTGTGAATCTGCCTCCCCCACAGTCTGGGACAGCGCCGTTCCAGATCCTAACCCCTCGCTGTGTGAATCTGTCTCCCCCACACTCTGGGGCAGCGCCGTTCCAGATCCTAACCCCTCGCTGTGTGAATCTGCCTCCCCCACACTCTGGGGCAGCGCCGTTCCAGATCCTAACCACTCGCTGTGTGAATCTGCCTCCCCCACACTCTGGGGCAGCGCCGTTCCAGATCCTAACCCCTCGCTGTGTGAATCTGCCTCCCCCACACTCTGGGACAGCGCCGTTCCAGATCCTAACCCCTCGCTGTGTGAATCTGCCTCCCCCACACTCTGGGACAGCTCCGTTCCAGATCCTAACCCCTCGCTGTGTGAATCTGCCTCCCCCACACTCTGGGGCAGCGCCGTTCCAGATCCTAACCCCTCGCTGTGTGAATCTGCCTCCCCCACACTCTGGGACAGCGCCGTTCCAGATCCTAACCCCTCGCTGTGTGAATCTGCCTCCCCCACACTCTGGGGCAGCGCCGTTCCAGATCCTAACCACTCGCTGTGTGAATCTGCCTCCCCCACACTCTGGGGCAGCGCCGTTCCAGATCCTAACCACTCGCTGTGTGAATCTGCCTCCCCCACACTCTGGGACAGCGCCGTTCCAGATCCTAACCCCTCGCTGTGTGAATCTGACACCCCCACAGTCTGGGACAGCGCCGTTCCAGATCCTAACCACTCGCTGTGTGAATCTGCCTCCCCCACACTCTGGGGCAGCGCCGTTCCAGATCCTAACCCCTCGCTGTGTGAATCTGACACCCCCACAGTCTGGGACAGCGCCGTTCCAGATCCTAACCACTCGCTGTGTGAATCTGCCTCCCCCACACCCTGGGACAGCGCCGTTCCAGATCCTAACCCCTCGCTGTGTGAATCTGACACCCCCACAGTCTGGGACAGCGCCGTTCCAGATCCTAACCCCTCGCTGTGTGAATCTGCCTCCCCCACACTCTGGGACAGCGCCGTTCCAGATCCTAACCCCTCGCTGTGTGAATCTGCCTCCCCCACACTCTGGGGCAGTGCTGTTCCAGATCCTAACCATTCGCTGTGTGATAAAGTTTCTCCCCGTGTCTCCCTCGCTTCTTTTAACCAATCCCCTTCAATCTGTGTCCCTCCCCCTCTGTCCCCCGATCCTCCCGCCAATGGGAACGGTTTCTCTCCCCCTCGACTCTGCCCCGGGACTCCCCCCCTCGTGATCCTGAACACCTCGATCCAAATCTCCTGTCGCCCGTCTCTTCCCCAAGAAGAACAGTCCCCAACTTCTCCACTCTCTCCCCGTCACTGAATCCCCTCCTCACCGGAACTGTTCTCCTCAATCTTTACCCCAAGCGCTCGTGTGCGTCTCTCCCTCGCTGTCTCTCTCCTCTTTCTCTCTCTCTGCCTTGTTTTGTCACTCTGTCTCTCTCTGTCAGTGTGTCTCTGTCTCTCTCTCTGTTGGTGTCACTCTGGCTCTCTCTCTCTGTCTGTCTCTCTCTCTCGCATCCTTCCAAAGAGCTGGACACAAGTCAAGGCTGATGCAGGAGTTTTGTCCTTACTCATTCCTGGGATCTGTCCCACATTTATTTGCCAATCCCCCATTCACTCCTACAGAAGTGGGTGGGTGAGTGAGCCACCTTCCTGAACCTGTTGCCATCCCGAGTGGTGTAGGTACACCCCCAGTGCTGTTAGGGCACCTCACCCACCTCAACATTGGCTTTAATCTGCCATTCGTTCTCCCATTTTTATGAAGATGTCACTAGTGCGGTTGACGGAGGGGAACCGGTAGATGTGGTGTTTTTGGATTTCCAAAAGGCGTTCGATAAGGTGCCTCACAAAAGGTTGCTGAAGAAGTTTGGGTCACACGGAGTTGGGGGTAGGGTGTTAGCATGGATTGGGGATTGGCTATCCGACAGGAAGCAGAGAGTCGGAATAAATGGGTGCTTTTCTGGTTGGCGGATGGTAACTAGTGGCGTGCCGCAGGGGTCGGTCCTGGGGCCGCAACTGTTTACCATTTATATAGACGATCTGGAGGAGGGGACGGAGTGTAGGGTAACAAAGTTTGCAGACAACACAAAGATAAGTGGGAAAGTGAATCGTGTGGAGGGCGTAGAAGGTCTGCAGAGAGATTTGGACAGGCTGAGTGAGTGGGCGAGGATCTGGCAGATGGAGTATAACGTTAACAAATGCGAGGTTATTCACTTTGGAAGAAATAATAACAAATTGGATTATCTAAATGGAAAGAAATTGCAACATGCTGCTGTGCAGAGGGACCTGGGGGTCCTTGTGCATGAGTCGCAAAAACCCAGTCTGCAGGTGCAACAGGTGATCAAGAAGGCAAATGGGATGTTGGCCTATATCGCAAGGGGGATAGAATATAAAAGCAGAGATGTCTTGCTGCATCTGTACAGATGTGGAGATGCCGGCGTTGGACTGGGGTAAACACAGTAAGAAGTTTAACAACACCAGGTTAAACTCCAACAGGTTTATTTGGTAGCAAAAGCCACACAAGCTTTCGAGGCTCTGAGCCCCTTCTTCAGGTGAGTGGGAATTCTGTTCACAAACAGAACTTATAAAGACACAGACTCAATTTACATGAATAATGGTTGGAATGCGAATACTTACAACTAATCCAGTCTTTAAGAAACAAAACAATGGGAGTGGAGAGAGCATCAAGACAGGCTAAAAAGATGTGTATTGTCTCCAGACAAGACAGCCAGTGAAACTCTGCAGGTCCACGCAACTGTGGGAGTTACAAATAGTGTGACATAAATTCTGATTCTAGGATCGCATGATAAAGACTCAGGAGGAAAAAAGCAGAAATATTTATGTGAAATAGTGTGACATAAACCCAATATCCCGGTTGAGGCCGTCCTTGTGTGTGCGGAACCTGGCTATCAGTTTCTGCTCCGCGACTCTGCGCTGTCGTGTGTCGCGAAGGCCGCCTTGGAGAACGCTTACCCGAATATCAGAGGCCGAATGCCCGTGACCGCTGAAGTGCTCCCCAACAGGAAGAGAACAGTCTTGCCTGGTGATTGTCGAGCGGTGTTCATTCATCCGTTGTCGCAGCGTCTGCATAGTTTCCCCAATGTACCATGCCTCGGGACATCCTTTCTTGCAGCGTATCAGGTAGACAACGTTGGCCGAGTTGCAAGAGTATGTACCGTGTACCTGGTGGATGGTGTTCTCACGTGAGATGATGGCATCTGTGTCGATGATCCGGCACGTCTTGCAGAGGTTGCTGTGGCAGGGTTGTGTGGTGTCGTGGTCACTGTTCTCCTGAAGGCTGGGTAGTTTGCTGCGGACAATGGTCTGTTTGAGGTTGTGCGGTTGTTTGAAGGCAAGAAGTGGGGGTGTGGGGATGGCCTTGGCGAGATGTTCGTCTTCATCAATGACATGTTGAAGGCTCCGGAGGAGATGCCGTAGCTTCTCCGCTCCGGGGAAGTACTGGACAACGAAGGGTACTCTGTCCACCGTGTCCCGTGTTTGTCTTCTGAGGAGGTCGGTGCGGTTTTTCACTGTGGCGCGTTGGAACTGTTGATCAATGAGTCTAGCGCCATATCCTGTTCTTATGAGGGCATCTTTCAGCGTCTGGAGGTGTCTGTTGCGATCCTCCTCATCCGAGCAGATCCTGTGTATACGGAGGGCTTGTCCGTAGGGAATGGCTTCTTTAACGTGTTTAGGGTGGAAGCTGGAGAAGTGGAGCATCGTGAGGTTACTGTACCGCAAGCCCACGGATAACCTCACGATGCTCCACTTCTCCACATTGTCCGCAGCAAACTACCCAGCCTTCAGGAGAACAGTGACCAAGACACCACACAACCCTGCCACAGCAACCTCTGCAAGACGTGCCGGATCATCGACACAGATGCCATCATCTCACGTGAGAACACCATCCACCAGGTACACGGTACCTACTCTTGCAACTCGGCCAACGTTGTCTACCTGATACGCTGCAAGAAAGGATGTCCCGAGGCATGGTACATTGGGGAAACTATGCAGACGCTGCGACAACGGATGAATGAACACCGCTCGACAATCACCAGGCAAGACTGTTCTCTTCCTGTTGGGGAGCACTTCAGCGGTCACGGGCATTCGGCCTCTGATATTCGGGTAAGCGTTCTCCAAGGCGGCCTTCGCGACACACGACAGCGCAGAGTCGCGGAGCAGAAACTGATAGCCAGGTTCCGCACACACAAGGACGGCCTCAACCGGGATATTGGGTTTATGTCACACTATTTCACATAAATATTTCTGCTTTTTTCCTCCTGAGTCTTTATCATGCGATCCTAGAATCAGAATTTATGTCACACTATTTGTAACTCCCACAGTTGCGTGGACCTGCAGAGTTTCACTGGCTGTCTTGTCTGGAGACAATACACATCTTTTTAGCCTGTCTTGATGCTCTCTCCACTCCCATTGTTTTGTTTCTTAAAGACTGGATTAGTTGTAAGTATTCGCATTCCAACCATTATTCATGTAAATTGAGTCTGTGTCTTATAAGTTCTGTTTGTGAACAGAATTCCCACTCACCTGAAGAAGGGGCTCAGAGCCTCGAAAGCTTGTGTGGCTTTTGCTACCAAATAAACCTGTTGGACTTTAACCTGGTGTTGTTAAACTTCTTACTGCATCTGTACAGGGCATTGGTGAGGCCGCAGCTGGAATACTGTGTGCAGAATTGGTCCCCTTATTTGCGAAACGATATATTGGCCTTGGAGGGAGTGCAGAGAAGGTTCACCAGGTTGATACCGGAGATGAGGGGTGTCGATTATGAGGAGAGACTGAGCAGATTCGGTTTGTATTCGTTGGAATTTAGAAGGCTGAGGGGGGATCTTATAGAGACCTATAAGATAATGAGGGGGCTGGATAGGGTAGAAGTGGAGAGATTCTTTCCACTTCGAAAGGAAGCTAGAACTAGAGGGCACAGCCTCAAAATAAAGGGGGGTCAGTTTAGGACAGAGTTGAGAAGGAACTTCTTCTCTCAGAAGAATCTCTGGAATTCTCTGCCCACTGAAGTGGTGGAGGCTTCCTCGTTGAATATGTTTAAATCACGGATAGATGGATTCCTGATCGGTAAGGGAATTAGGGGTTATAGGGATCAGGTGGGTAAGTGGAACTGATCCACTTCAGATCAGCCATGATCTTATTGAATGGCGGGGCAGGCTCGAGGGGCGAGATGGCCTACTCCCGCTCCTATTTCTTATTCCGTCAACCTGACATCCCAATGGTCCCCATCCACAGGTTTCCCAGTCGCTTCCTGTACCCCGTGGCTGGAATTATAAGTAGGGGCAGCAAGGTGGCTGGAGACACTTCCGCGTACACCCTCGTTGCTTCATCACTTCCCCCCCCCCCCCCCCGTTCCTTAACCCAACTTTCTCTCCATGTAACCACTGTCCTTTTTATTCATGCGTGGGACATGGGCGTCGCTGGCTGGCCAGCATTTATTGCCCATGAGAACAAAGAACAGTACAGCACAGGAACAGTCCCTTCGGCCCTCCAAGCCCGCACCCATCATGATGTCCCCGAAACTAAAACCATACGCACTTATCCTTCCATTCCCATCCTATTCATGTCTTCGCCCAGTTGCCCCTTAAATGCCGCTCTCGTACCCGCTCCCACCACCTCCCCGGGCAGCACCTTCCAGACATTCACCCCCCATGTAAAAAAAACTTGCCTCGTACATCTCCTTTAAACCTTGCCCCTCGCACCTTAAACCTCTGCCCCCCGAGTAACTGACTCTTCCACCCTGGGGGAAAAGCTTCTGACTATCCACTCTGTCCCTCATAATCTTGTAGACTTCTATCAGGTCTCCCCTCAACCTCCGTCGCTCCAGTGGGAACAAACCAAGTTTCTCCAACCTCTTCTCATCGCCAACACCCTCCATCCCAGGGCAACATCCTGGTAAATCTTTTCTGTACCCTCTCCAAAAGCCCTCCACATCCTTCTGGTAGTGGTGAGCTCTTGCACCCGCTGCAGTCCACGCGACGTGGGTTGACCTGCAATAACCTTCGGGAGGAAATATCTAGATTCGGACCCGGCGACTGTGAAGGAATGGCCAATACATTCCCAAATCGGGATGGTGAGTAGCTCGGAGGGGAACGTGCAGGTGGTGGGTGTTCCCCAGGTATCTGCTGCCCTTGTCCTTCTAGTTGGAAGTGGTCGTGGGTTTGGAAGGTGCTGTCGAAGGATCTTTGGCGAGTTGCTGCAGTGCATGTTGTACCTCACACAAGGAAACACATTGACTCCACCTGTAAGTATGGCCAGCATGTTTTCAGCATGTCCTGACCCCACCCTTCCTCAAAGACTTCATCGTGTCCAAACGCAGCCGGACCTGGACATGTACGGGGCAGTGTCCCCCCCCCCCCCGCACACGATCGTCAGGAACCAAAACCAGGACTGTTTGGACAGGTCATCAGATCAGTTGGGCCGAAAAGTGGCCAGTAACGTTCGTGCTGCCCACAAGTCCCAGGCAACGTCCGTCTCCGACAAGAGAGAATCGAACCATCTCCCCCCTTGACGTTCAATTCCATAACCATCGCTGAATCCCCCTCCTCCCCCACCACTATCGACATCCTGGGGGTGACCAGTGACCAGAAACTGAACTGGGACCCCAGCCGTATCAATCCTGTGGCTCCCAGAACAGGTCAGAGGCTGGGACTCCTGCGGAGAGTAACTCACCTCCTGACTCCCCCCCCCCCCCCCCCCGCCCCCCCCTTCCCAAAGCCTGTCCCACCAGCCACAAGGACACAAGTCAGGAGTGTGATGGGACACTCTCCACTCGCCTAGATGGGTGCAACTCCAACAACACTCAAGCTCGACATCATCCAGGACACTACCCACCTCAGACAGGGGGGGGGAAGGGGAGGGGGGGGGGGGGGGGAGGCAGAGGCATCAGACGCATGGGTAACACCCACCACCTGCAACCTCCCCCCAACACCACGCGCAGCCCCCCAAAAAAAACATTACTCACTTGTGAATTAAATCGGCCATTCCTTCACTGTCGCTGATATCAAAATCCTGGAACTCCCTCTCTAACAAAAGAATGTTCCTGACGGTTGGGGGAGTCCAGCACTAGGGGGTCACAGTTTGGAGGTAAGGGGGTAAACCTTTGCGGACTGAGATGAGGAGAAATTTCTTCACCCAGAGGGTGGTGATTGAGTGGAATTCACACCCACAGAAAGCCGTTGAGGACAAAATGTTGAGATTTCAAGGAGGAATTCGATATTTAACTCCATGCTGTACCTGTCCTGGGAGTGTTTGATGGGGACAGTGTAGAGGGAGCTTTACTCTGTATCTAACCCCGTGCTGTACCTGTCCTGGGAGTGTTTGATGGGGACAGTGTAGAGGGAGCTTTACTCTGTATCTAACCCCGTGCTGTACCTGTCCTGGGAGTGTTTGATGGAGACAGTGTAGAGGGATCTTTACTCTGTATCTAACCCCGTGCTGTACCTGTCCTGGGAGTGTTTGATGGGGACAGTGTAGAGGGAGCTTTACTCTGTATCTAACCCCGTGCTGTACCTGTCCTGGGAGTGTTTGATGGCGGACAGTGTGGAGAGAGCTTTACTCTGTATCTAACCCCGTGCTGTACCTGTCCTGGGAGTGTTTGATGGGGGACAGTGTAGAGGGAGCTTTACTCTGTATCTAACCCCATGCTGTACCTGTCCTGGGAGTGTTTGATGGGGGACAGTGTAGAGGGAGCTTTACTCTGTATCTAACCCCGTGCTGTACCTGTCCTGGGAGTGTTTGATGGGGACAGGGTCGAGGGAGCCTTACTTTGTATCTAACCCCATGCTGTACCTGTCCTGGGAGTGTCTGATGGGGACAGTGTGGAGGGAGCTTTACTCTGTATCTAACCCCGTGCTGTACCTGTCCTGGGAGTGTTTGATGGCGGACAGTGTGGAGAGAGCTTTACTCTGTATCTAACCCCGTGCTGTACCTGTGCTGGGAGTGTTTGATGGCGGACAGTGTGGAGAGAGCTTTACTCTGTATCTAACCCCGTGCTGTACCTGTCCTGGGACTGTTTGATGGGGACAGTGTAGAGGGAGCTTTACTCTGTATCTAACCCCGTGCTGTACCTGTCCTGTGGAAGTGTTTGATGGCGGACAGTGTGGAGAGAGCTTTACTCTGTATCTAACCCCGTGCTGTACCTGTCCTGGGAGTGTTTGATGGGGACAGTGTAGAGGGAGCTTTACTCTGTATCTAACCCCGTGCTGTACCTGTCCTGGGAGTGTTTGATGGGGACAGTGTAGAGGGAGCTTTACTCTGTATCTAACCCCGTGCTGTACCTGTCCTGGGAGTGTTTGATGGGGACAGTGTAGAGGGAGCTTTACTCTGTATCTAACCCCGTGCTGTACCTGTCCTGTGGAAGTGTTTGATGGCGGACAGTGTGGAGAGAGCTTTACTCTGTATCTAACCCTGTGCTGTACCTGTCCTGGGAGTGTTTGATGGGGGACAGTGTAGAGGGAGCTTTACTCTGTATCTAACCCCGTGCTGTACCTGTCTTGGGAGTGTTTGATGGGCGACAGTGTAGAGGGAGCTTTACTCTGTATCTAACCCCGTGCTGTACCTGTCCTGGGAGTGTTTGATGGGGACAGTGTAGAGGGAGCTTTACTCTGTATCTAACCACGTGCTGTCCCTGTCCTGTGGAAGTGTTTGATGGGGGACAGTGTAGAGGGAGCTTTACTCTGTATCTAACCCCGTGCTGTACCTGTCCTGGGAGTGTTTGATGGGGGACAGTGTAGAGGGAGCTTTACTCTGTATCTAACCCCGTGCTGTACCTGTCCTGGGAGTGTTTGATGGGGACAGTGTAGAGGGAGCTTTACTCTGTATCTAACCCCGTGCTGTACCTGTCCTGGGAGTGTTTGATGGGGGACAGTGTAGAGGAAGCTTTACTCTGTATCTAACCCCGTGCTGTACCTGTCCTGGGAATGTTTGATGGGGGACAGTGTAGAGGGAGCTTTACTCTGTATCTAACCCCGTGCTGTACCTGTCCTGGGAGTGTTTGATGGGGGACAGTGTAGAGGGAGCTTTACTCTGTATCTAACCCCGTGCTGTACCTGTCCTGGGAGTGTTTGATGGGGGACAGTGTAGAGGAAGCTTTACTCTGTATCTAACCCCGTGCTGTACCTGTCCTGGGAATGTTTGATGGGGGACAGTGTAGAGGGAGCTTTACTCTGTATCTAACCCCGTGCTGTACCTGTCCTGGGAGTGTTTGATGGGGGACAGTGTAGAGGGAGCTTTACTCTGTATCTAACCCCGTGCTGTACCTGTCCTGGGAGTGTTTGATGGGGGACAGTGTAGAGGAAGCTTTACTCTGTATCTAACCCCGTGCTGTACCTGTCTTGGGAGTGTTTGATGGGCGACAGTGTAGAGGGAGCTTTACTCTGTATCTAACCCCGTGCTGTACCTGTCCTGGGAGTGTTTGATGGGGGACAGTGTAGAGGGAGCTTTACTCTGTATCTAACCCCGTGCTGTACCTGTCCTGGGAGTGTTTGATGGGGACAGTGTAGAGGGAGCTTTACTCTGTATCTAACCACGTGCTGTCCCTGTCCTGTGGAAGTGTTTGATGGGGGACAGTGTGGAGAGAGCTTTACTCTGTGTCTAGGAACATAGTTTGGGGTGGAGGTGGGGAGCAGTATCCCTTCCCCAGGCCTCGGAGACAAGGTCTCCCGTTTTTGCACGCGCACGACACCCCTCCCCCCCCAACCACCCCAGCGACCCTGCTCGCACCTCCCCATCGCTCTGTATCTGTCCTGTTGTGTTCCTGTGCTGCCTAGGCGCCGAGTTAACACAGAGTAGGCACAAAAACGTCCGAACACCTCCACGGGCTCATTCCTTTCGTCGAATTATTTCTTTTTTTTTTAATTTCCCCATAGCGTCATGTGGACAGTTCTCCATTTTCCATACAAAATAATTTTTGCATAGGATTTATTCAAAAGTTACATATATATAATACAAGGAAATGGTGGAGGGGTGGGGGGAGGAGATTGGGGCGGTGGGGAGGGGGGGGGGCGGGCAGAGGGTGAGGGGCGGGGGGGAAGGGTTTAAAGAGAACACATTACCCCAAAAAATAAACAGCTGTACAAATCAACCACAAATCTGGAAATCCTCATTTTCTTTTGATAATTACATAATTAGAACAGCTAGCTTTCGGCAGCAGGGCAGAGAGGGAGGGAGACACAGACCGGGGGAGTTCTTCCCCCCCCCCCCTCGCTCTCTCTCTGCCCCTCGTATCAGGAACGAACAATAATAAGTCCACATTTTCTACAATTGTGACGGCTACCGGGCGTCCAGATCGGGGAGAGGAGAGGATTATGGGAAATCTGTCCCCCCCCCACCCACCAATCCCTCCCCCCCCCCCCCCCCCCCCCTCCGCCCTCCCCTCTCATAGCAGGTGAGAGTTGGCGCGGGCAACATCACATACGCAGGCGCGCGCGCAGGCTCACGAATATTTGGTCACATAATTTAGGGTGGTTTGCCAGTGGCGGAGGGGGAGGTGCGAGCAGGGTCGCTGGCTGGCGGGGCGCGCAGGAATCGGAGAGTGCGCGCCACCGCGCCTCCTAGGTCGGGGTTGGGGGGGGGGGGGGGGGTGAAGAGATACTGCCTTTCCGACACTCGTCCCCTTTCTCCTCCCTCCCCCAAAACTATGTTCCGACAGCCCTAACCTTCTCCCCTTCTTTCAGAGGGACCTTATCCCCAGCGGTTCCCAGCGAGCACGGGTTTCGTACGGAGTGAGGGGGAGGGGGGCGTGTCGACAAATCTGGTCTGCTAAACTAACTTAGTGTGCTTAGCTGCCCCCTGCCGACCTCCCCCACTGACACACAGCCTATCGAGGACCCTCGCTCCCAGAGTCCTCGACACACATTCACGGGAATCGCAAGCGGTTAGAAAAATGTTTCAGCAGGTACACAGGCTAAGAATGATGGGGCGGCGGGGTGGGGGGAGTTACAGAGGGAGAGAACAGGGGCTTTAAGATCCAGTCCTTGCACGTGTGGGGGGTGAGGAGCAGGTTCATGGAAAGAGATGAACTCTCCTTGAGACAGTGAGAGGGAGGGAGGGACGGAGGGAGAGAGAAAGAGGGGGAGGGAGAGAGAAAGAGGGGGAGGGAGAGAGTGGGGGGGGAGGGAGAGATAAAGAGGGAGAGAGAAAGAGGGATGGAGGGAGAGAGAGAGAGGGACGGAGGGAGAGAGAAAGAGGGGGAGGGAGAGAGAA
>NW_027593363.1:0-2500 GCF_964213995.1 Mustelus asterias
GATTAGCTTAGTGGGAAAAAGTGGGCCGTATGGACAAGTTGAGCTGAAGGGCCTGTTTCCATGCTGTAAACCTCTGTGACTCTCTGTCTCTCTCCCTGTCTCACTCTGTCTGTCTGTCTGTCTCGCTCTCTCTCTGTCGCTGTCTCGCTCTCTCTTTCGCTCTCTCTCTCTCTGACTCGCTCTCTCTCTGTCTCTCTCTCTCTCTGTCTCGCTCTCTCTCTCTGTCTCTCTCTCTCTCTGTCTCTCTCTCTCTCTGTCTCTCTCTCTCTCTCTGTCTCGCTCTCTCTCTGTCTCGCTCTCTCTCTCTGTCTCTGTCTCGCTCTCTCTCTCTGTCTCTCTCTCTCTCTCTGTCTCTCTCTCTCTCTGTCTCGCTCTCTCTCTCTGTCTCTCTCTCTCTCTGTCTCTCTCTCTCTCTGTGTCTCTCTCTCTCTCTGTCTCTCTCTCTCTCTGTCTCGCTCTCTCTCTCTGTCTCTCTCTCTCTCTCTGTCCCTGACCCAGTCCACTGTGATCTAACCGTTTCCCCTATCTCCTTCCCCCAGAGGAACTCTCCATTTCCACATCCTGGAGAAATGAGGAAAGCTATTCCCATGGGATTCCGGGCGCCGCTGGTTGAAGATCGCGGGGGATGTACCAGGGAACCCAGCGCTCCGACAGCGAGAGGCCTGGCTGGAATCGGGAAACACACCGGACGCAGATTGGGACAACGAGGCGGCCCCAGGATCCAGGACACTTCCCGAAAATTACTGACAATTTACTGTCTGAAATATCGCAACAAATAAAACCCCCCGGGGGGCCGAGAAAAAACAAAAAACTGTTCCCCTCCTTATCTGTGTACAGTTTTGGTCTCCTTACCTGAGAAAGGATATACTGGCACTGGAGAGGATGCAGAGGAGATTCACTCGGTTGATTCCGGAGTTGAGAGGGTTGGCTTATGAGGAGAGACTGAGTAGACTGGGGCTATACTCATTGGAATTCAGAAGAATGAGGGGAGATCTTATAGAAACATATAAGATTTTGAAGGGAATGGATAAGATAGAAGCAGGGAAGTTGTTTCCACTGGCGGGTGAAACTAGAACTAGGGGGCATGGCCCCAAAATAAGGGGGAGCAGATTTAGGGCTGAGTTGAGGAGGAACTTCTTCACACAAAGGGTTGTGAATCTGTGGAATTCCCTGCCCAGTTGAGGCTCCCTCATTGAATGTTTTTAAGGCAAGGATAGATAGATTTCTGAACAGTAAAGGAATTAAGGGTTATGGTGAGCGGGCGGGTAAGTGGAGCTGAGTCCACGAAAAGATCAGCCATGATCTTATTGAATGGCGGAGCAGGCTCGAGGGGCCAGATGGCCTACTCCTGCTCCTAGTTCAGATGTTTCACCCAGAACAAAACAGCTCTCCCTCAGCACTGACCCTCTGACAGTGCGGCACTCCCTCAGCACTGACCCTCTGACAGTGCGGCACTCCCTCAGCACTGACCCTCTGACAGTGCGGCACTCCCTCACCACTGACCCTCTGACAGTGCGGCACTCCCTCAGCACTGACCCTCTGACAGTGCGGCACTCCCTCAGCACTGACCCTCTGACAGTGCGGCACTCCCTCAGCACTGACCCTCTGACAGCGCGGCACTCCCTCAGCACTGACCCTCTGACAGTGCGGCACTCCCTCAGCACTGACCCTCTGACAGTGCGGCACTCCCTCAGTACTGACTCTCTGACAGTGCGGCACTCCCTCAGCACTGACGCTCTGACAGTGCGGTACTCCCTCAGTACTGACCCTCTGACAGTGCGGCACTCCCTCACCACTGACCCTCTGACAGTGCGGCACTCCCTCAGTACTGACCCTCTGACAGTGCGGCACTCCCTCAGCACTGACCCTCTGACAGTGCGGCACTCCCTCAGCACTGACCCTCTGACAGTGCGGCACTCCCTCAGCACTGACCCTCTGACAGTGCGGCACTCCCTCAGCACTGACCCTCTGACAGTGCGGCACTCCCTCAGCACTGACCCTCTGACAGTGCGGCACTCCCTCAGCACTGACCCTCTGACAGTGCGGCACTCCCTCAGCACTGACCCTCTGACAGTGCGGTACTCCCTCAGCACTGACCCTCTGACAGTGCGGCACTCCCTCAGCACTGACCCTCTGACAGTGCGGCACTCCCTCAGTACTGACCCTCTGACAGTGCGGCACTCCCTCAGCACTGACCCTCTGACAGTGCGGCACTCCCTCAGCACTGACCCTCTGACAGTGCGGCACTCCCTCAGTACTGACTCTCTGATAGTGCGGCACTCCCTCAGCACTGACGCTCTGACAGTGCGGTACTCCCTCAGTACTGACCCTCTGACAGTGCGGCACTCCCTCACCACTGACCCTCTGACAGTGCGGCACTCCCTCAGCACTGAGCCTCTGACAGTGCGGCACTCCCTCAGCACTGACCCTCTGACAGTGCGGCACTCCCTCACCACTGACCCTCTGACAGTGCGGCACTCCCTCAGCACTGACCCTCTGA
>NW_027593363.1:10000-33718 GCF_964213995.1 Mustelus asterias
GGGAGTGTTTGATGGGGACAGTGTAGAGGGAGCTTTACTCTGCATCTAACCCCGTGCTGTTCCTGTCCTGGGAGTGTTTGATGGGGACAGTGAAGAGGGAGCTTTACTCTGTATCTAACCCCGTGCTGTATCTGTCCTGGGAGTGTTTGATGGGGACAGTGCAGAGGGAGCTTTACTCTGTATCTAACCCCGTGCTGTACCTGTCCTGGGAGTGTTTGATGGGGACAGTGTAGAGGGAGCTTTACTCTGTATCTAACCCCGTGCTGTACCTGTCCTGGGAGTGTTTGATGGGGGACAGTGTAGAGAGAGCTTTACTCTGTATCTAACCCCGTGCTGTACCTGTCCTGGGAGTGTTTGATGAGGACAGTGTAGAGGGAGCTTTACTCTGTATCTAACCCCGTGCTGTACCTGTCCTGGGTGTGTTTGATGGGGACAGTGTAGAGGGAGCTTTACTCTGTATCTAACCCCGTGCTGTACCTGTCCTGGGAGTGTTTGATGGGGACAGTGTAGAGGGAGCTTTACTCTGTATCTAACCCCGTGCTGTACCTGTCCTGGGAGTGTTTGATGGGGACAATGTAGAGGGAGCTTTACTCTGTATCTAACCCCGTGCTGTACCTTTCCTGGGAGTGTTTGATGGGGACAGTGTAGAGGGAGCTTTACTCTGTATCTAACCCCGTGCTGTACCTTTCCTGGGAGTGTTTGATGGGGACAGTGTTGAGGGAGCTTTACTATGTAACTAGGCCCGTGCTGTTACTGTCCTGGGAGTGGTTGATGGGAACAGTGTAGAGGGAGCTTTAGTATCTAACCCCGTGGTGTACCTGTCCTGGGAGTGTTTGATGGGGGACAGTGTAGAGGGAGCTTTACTGTGTATCTAACCCCGTGCTGTACATGTCCTGGGAGTGTTTGATGGGGTCAGTGTAGAGGGAGCTTTACTCTGTATCTAACCCCGTGCTGTACCTGTCCTGGGAGTGTTTGATGGGGGACAGTGTAGAGGGAGCTTTACTCTGTATCTAACCCCGTGCTGAACCTGTCCTGGGAGTGTTTGATGGGGACAGTGTAGAGGGAGCTTTACTGTGTATCTAACCCCGTGCTGTACCTGTCCTGGGAGTGTTTGATGGGGACAGTGTAGAGGGAGCTTTACTCTGTTCCTAACCCCGTGGTGTACCTGTCCTGGGAGTGTTTGATGGGGGACAGTGTAGAGGGAGCTTTACTGTGTATCTAACCCCGTGCTGTACCTGTCCAGGGAGTGTTTGATGGGGACAGTGTAGAGGGAGCTTTACTCTGTATCTAACCCCATGCTGTACCTGTCCTGGGAGTGTTTGATGGGGACAGTGTAGAGGGAGCTTTACTCTGTATCTAACCCCGTGCTGTACCTGTCCTGGGAGTGTTTGGATGGGACAGTGTAGAGGGAGCTTTACTCTGTATCTAACCCTGTGCTGTACCTGTCCTGGGAGTGTTTGATGGGGACCCAGTGTGGAGAGTGCTTTACTCTGTATCTAACCCCGTGCTGTACCAATCCTGGGAGTGTTTGATGGGGACAGTGTAGAGGGAGCTTTACTCTGTATCTAACCCCGTGCTGTACCTGTCCTGGGAGTGTTTGATGGGGACAGTGTCGAGGGAGCTTTACTCTGTATCAGACCCCGTGCTGTACCTGTCCTGGGAGTGTTTGATGGGACAGTGTACAGGGAGCTTTACTCTGTATCTAACCCCGTGCTGTACCTGTCCTGGGAGTGTTTGATGGGGACAGTGTAGAGGGAGATTTACTCTGTATCTAACCCCGTGCTGTACCTGTCCTGGGAGTGTTTGATGGGGACAGTGTAGAGGGAGCTTTACTCTGTATCTAACCCCGTGCTGTACCTGTCCTGGGAGTGTTTGATGGGGACAGTGTAGAGGGAGATTTACTCTGTATCTAACACCGTGCTGTACCTGTCCTGGGAGTGTTTGATGGGGACAGTGTAGAGGGAGCTTTACTCTGTATCTAACCCCGTGCTGTACCTGTCCTGGGAGTGTTTGATGGGGGACAGTGTTGAGGGAGCTTTACTCTGTATCTAACCCCGTGCTGTACCTGTCCTGGGAGTGTTTGATGGGGACAGTGTAGAGGGAGCTTTACTCTGTATCTAACCCCGTGCTGTACCTGTCCTGGGAGTGTTTGATGGGGACAGTGTAGAGGGAGCTTTACTCTGTATCTAACCCCGTGCTGTACCTGTCCTGGGAGTGTTTGATGGGGGACAGTGCAGAGGGAGCTTTACTCTGTATCTAACCCCGTGCTGTACCTGTCCTGGGAGTGTTTGATGGGGACAGTGTCGAGGGAGCTTTACTCTGTATCTAACCCCGTGCTGTACCTGTCCTGGGAGTGTTTGATGGGACAGTGTAGAGGGAGCTTTACTCTGTATCTAACCCCGTGCTGTACCTGTCCTGGGAGTGTTTGATGGGGACAGTGTAGAGGGAGCTTTTCTCTGTATCTAACCCCGTGCTGTACCTGTCCTGGGAATGTTTGATGGGGACAGTGTAGAGGGAGCTTTACTCTGTATCTAACCCCGTGCTGTACCTGTCCTGGGAGTGTTTGATGGGGGACAGTGTAGAGGGAGCTTTACTCTGTATCGAACGCCGTGCTGTACCTGTCCTGGGAGTGTTTGATGGGGACAGTGTAGAGGGAGCTTTACTCTGTATCTAACCCCGTGCTGTACCTGTCCTGGGAGTGTTTGATGGGGGACAGTGTAGAGGGAGCTTTACTCTGTATCTAACCCCGTGCTGTACCTGTCCTGGGAGTGTTTGATGGGGACAGTGTAGAGGGAGCTTTACTCTGCATCTAACCCCGTGCTGTTCCTGTCCTGGGAGTGTTTGATGGGGACAGTGAAGAGGGAGCTTTACTCTGTATCTAACCCCGTGCTGTATCTGTCCTGGGAGTGTTTGATGGGGACAGTGTAGAGGGAGCTTTACTCTGTATCTAACCCCGTGCTGTACCTGTCCTGGGAGTGTTTGATGGGGACAGTGTAGAGGGAGCTTTACTCTGTATCTAACCCCGTGCTGTACCTGTCCTGGGAGTGTTTGATGGGGGACAGTGTAGAGGGAGCTTTACTCTGTATCTAACCCCGTGCTGTACCTGTCCTGGGAGTGTTTGATGAGGACAGTGTAGAGGGAGCTTTACTCTGTATCTAACCCCGTGCTGTACCTGTCCTGGGTGTGTTTGATGGGGACAGTGTAGAGGGAGCTTTACTCTGTATCTAACCCCGTGCTGTACCTGTCCTGGGAGTGTTTGATGGGGACAGTGTAGAGGGAGCTTTACTCTGTATCTAACCCCGTGCTGTACCTGTCCTGGGAGTGTTTGATGGGGACAATGTAGAGGGAGCTTTACTCTGTATCTAACCCCGTGCTGTACCTTTCCTGGGAGTGTTTGATGGGGACAGTGTAGAGGGAGCTTTACTCTGTATCTAACCCCGTGCTGTACCTTTCCTGGGAGTGTTTGATGGGGACAGTGTTGAGGGAGCTTTACTATGTAACTAGGCCCGTGCTGTTACTGTCCTGGGAGTGGTTGATGGGAACAGTGTAGAGGGAGCTTTAGTATCTAACCCCGTGGTGTACCTGTCCTGGGAGTGTTTGATGGGGGACAGTGTAGAGGGAGCTTTACTGTGTATCTAACCCCGTGCTGTACATGTCCTGGGAGTGTTTGATGGGGTCAGTGTAGAGGGAGCTTTACTCTGTATCTAACCCCGTGCTGAACCTGTCCTGGGAGTGTTTGATGGGGACAGTGTAGAGGGAGCTTTACTGTGTATCTAACCCCGTGCTGTACCTGTCCTGGGAGTGTTTGATGGGGACAGTGTAGAGGGAGCTTTACTCTGTTCCTAACCCCGTGGTGTACCTGTCCTGGGAGTGTTTGATGGGGGACAGTGTAGAGGGAGCTTTACTGTGTATCTAACCCCGTGCTGTACCTGTCCAGGGAGTGTTTGATGGGGCAGTGTAGAGGGAGCTTTACTCTGTATCTAACCCCATGCTGTACCTGTCCTGGGAGTGTTTGATGGGGACAGTGTAGAGGGAGCTTTACTCTGTATCTAACCCCGTGCTGTACCTGTCCTGGGAGTGTTTGGATGGGACAGTGTAGAGGGAGCTTTACTCTGTATCTAACCCTGTGCTGTACCTGTCCTGGGAGTGTTTGATGGGGACCCAGTGTGGAGAGTGCTTTACTCTGTATCTAACCCCGTGCTGTACCAATCCTGGGAGTGTTTGATGGGGACAGTGTAGAGGGAGCTTTACTCTGTATCTAACCCCGTGCTGTACCTGTCCTGGGAGTGTTTGATGGGGACAGTGTAGAGGGAGCTTTACTCTGTATCTAACCCCGTGCTGTATCTGTCCTGGGAGTGTTTGATGAGGGACAGTGTAGAGGGAGCTTTACTCTGTATCTAACCCCGTGCTGTACCTGTCCTGGGAGAGTTTGATGCGGACAGTGTAGAGGGAGCTTTACTCTGTATCCCACCCCGTGCTGTATCTGTCCTGGGAGTGTTTGATGGGGACCGTGTAGAGGGAGCTTTACTCTGTATCTAACCCCGTGCTGTACCTGTCCTGGGAGTGTTTGATGGTGTGGAAATGCCGGTGTTTCATTTGAACCTGGTGTTAAACTTCTTACTGTGTTTACCCCAGTCCAACGCCGACATCTCCACATCAGATTTTCGTATGATAGAAGTGATAGAGAGGCGCTGAGGAAGGTACAAAGAAGATTCTCTGCAACATTAACAAAGAGGTTACGAAAAGCAGGAGAGATTGAACAGTCTGCGGTTCTTTTCTCTCGAAAAGAAAAGACTGAGGGATATTTTTTTAATTTATTGGTGTCACAAGTCGGCTTACATTAACGCTGCAATGAAGTTACTGTGAGAATCCCCCAGTCACCACAATTCGGCACCTGTTCGGGTCACACTGAGGGAGAATTTAACACCGGCATTGCACCCTCGGTCTCTGAGAGGGGAATGGTCGGATGGAAGGACCCTGTCCCTGTATCTCCCTCGGTCTCTGAGAGGGGAATGGTCGGATGGAAGGACCCTGTCCCTGTATCTCCCTCGGTCTCTGAGAGGGGAATGGTCGGATGGAAGGACCCTGTCCCTGTATCTCCCTCGGTCTCTGAGAGGGGAATGGTCGGATGGAAGGACCCTGTCCCTGTATCTCCCTCGGTCTCTGAGAGGGGAATGGTCGGATGGAAGGACCCTGTCCCTGTATCTCCCTCGGTGTCTCAGAGGGGAATGGTCGGATGGAAGGACCCTGTCCCTGTATCTCCCTCGGTGTCTCAGAGGGGAATGGTCGGATGGAAGGACCCTGTCCCTGTATCTCCCTCGGTCTCTGAGAGGGGAATGGTCGGATGGAAGGACCCTGTCCCTGTATCTCCCTCGGTCTCTGAGAGGGGAATGGTCGGATGGAAGGACCCTGTCCCTGTATCTCCCTCAGTCTCTGAGAGGGGAATGGTCGGATGGAAGGACCCTGTCCCTGTATCTCCCTCGGTCTCTGAGAGGGGAATGGTCGGATGGAAGGACCCTGTCCCTGTATCTCCCTCGGTCTCTGAGAGGGGAATGGTCGGATGGAAGGACCCTGTCCCTGTATCTCCCTCGGTCTCTGAGAGGGGAATGGTCGGATGGATGGTCCCTGTATCTCCCTCGGTGTCTCAGAAGGGAACGTTCGGTGGATGGTCCCTGTCCCTGTGGGATGTTGTGGGGGTTTGATCTCATTCGCCATGTTGCAACAATGCCAATCATTGGCATTAAACAGAGTTCCCATGTTGACCATTCATACATACACACATGTACACACATGTACACACATGTCCTGCTCCCTATACATGTACTCGTACATTTCACACCCCGACTCAAACTCTACCTTGATCCGAGGTTGGGACCATCATCGAATGTTCCTGTCTCTGAATCTCACCCACATGGGAGACTGATTGAGACATTTATTTATTAGTGTCACAAGGCTTACATTAACGCTGCAATGAAGTTACTGTGAGAATCCCCCAGTCGCCCACACTCCGGCCCCTGTTCGGGTAACACTGAGGGAGAATTTAGCACGGCCAATGCACCCTAACCAGCACGTCTTTCAGACTGTGGGAGGAAACCGGAGCACCCAGAGGAAACCCACGCAGACACGGGGAGAACATGCAAACTCCACAGAGACGGTGACCCGAGCCAGGAATCGAACCCGGGTCCCTGGCGCTGTGAGGCAGCAGCGCCAACCACTGTGCCACCCTCTTTAAACGGGGTCCCTGACGGAGAGACTCCCTCTTTAAATAGAGTCCCTGACGGAGAGACTCCCTCTTTAAACGGGGTCCCTGACGGAGAGACTCCCTCTTTAAATAGAGTCCCTGACGGAGAGACTCCCTCTTTAAACGGGGTCCCTGACGGAGAGACTCCCTCTTTAAACAGAGTCCCTGACGGAGAGACTCCCTCTTTAAATAGAGTCCCTGACGGAGAGAATCCCTCTTTAAACAGAGTCCCTGACGGAGAGACTCCCTCTTTAAACAGAGTCCCTGACGGAGAGACTCCCTCTTTAAACAGAGACCCTGACGGAGAGACTCCCTCTTTAAACAGAGTCCCTGACGGAGAGACTCCCTCTTTAAACGGGGTCCCTGACGGAGAGACTCCCTCTTTAAACAGAGTCCCTGACGGAGAGACTCCCTCTTTAAACAGAGTCCCTGACGGAGAGACTCCCTCTTTAAACAGAGTCCCTGACGGAGAGACTCCCTCTTTAAACAGAGTCCCTGACGGAGAGACTCCCTCTTTAAACAGAGTCCCTGACGGAGAGACTCCCTCTTTAAACAGAGTCCCTGACGGAGAGACTCCCTCTTTAAACAGGGTCCCTGACGGAGAGACTCCCTCTGTAAACAGAGTCCCTGACGGAGAGACTCCCTCTTTAAACAGAGTCCCTGACGGAGAGACTCCCTCTTTAAACAGAGTCCCTGACGGAGAGACTCCCTCTTTAAACGGGGTCCCTGACGGAGAGACTCCCTCTTTAAATAGAGTCCCTGACGGAGAGACTCCCTCTTTAAACAGAGTCCCTGACGGAGAGACTCCCTCTTTAAACAGAGTCCCTGACGGAGAGACTCCCTCTTTAAACGGGGTCCCTGACGGAGAGACTCCCTCTTTAAACAGAGTCCCTGACGGAGAGACTCCCTCTTTAAACAGAGTCCATGACGGAGAGACTCCCTCTTTAAACGGGGTCCCTGACGGAGAGACTCTCTCTTTAAACAGAGTCCCTGACGGAGAGACTTCCTCTTTAAACGGGGTCCCTGACGGAGAGACTCCCTCTTTAAACAGAGTCCCTGACGGAGAGACTCCCTCTTTAAACAGAGTCCCTGACGGAGAGACTTCCTCTTTAAACGGGGTCCCTGACGGAGAGACTCCCTCTTTAAACAGAGTCCCTGACGGAGAGACTCCCTCTTTAAACAGAGTCCCTGACGGAGAGACTCCCTCTTTAAACAGAGTCCCTGACGGAGAGACTCCCTCTTTAAACGGGGTCCCTGACGGAGAGACTCCCTCTTTAAACAGAGTCCCTGACGGAGAGACTCCCTCTTTAAACAGAGTCCCTGATGGAGAGACTCCCTCTTTAAACGGGGTCCCTGACGGAGAGACTCCCTCTTTAAACAGAGTCCCTGACAGAGAGACTCCCTCTTTAAACAGAGTCCCTGACGAAGAGACTCCCTCTTTAAACAGAGTCCCTGACGGAGAGACTCCCTCTTTAAACAGAGTCCCTGACGGAGAGACTCCCTCTTTAAACAGAGTCCCTGACGGAGAGACTCCCTCTTTAAACAGAGTCCCTGACGGAGAGACTCCCTCTTTAAACAGAGTCCCTGACGGAGAGACTCCCTCTTTAAACAGAGTCCCTGACGGAGAGACTCCCTCTTTAAACAGAGTCCCTGACGGAGAGACTCCCTCTTTAAACAGAGTCCCTGACGGAGAGACTCCCTCTTTAAACAGAGTCCCTGACGGAGAGACTCCCTCTTTAAACAGAGTCCCTGACGGAGAGACTCCCTCTTTAAACAGAGTCCCTGACGGAGAGACTCCCTCTTTAAACAGAGTCCCTGACGGAGAGACGGAGGGTGGCGGTAGAAGGCTGTGTGGGTGACTGGGTGCCAGTGTCGAGTGACGTACCACAAGGATCCGTGCTGGGACCCTTATTATTAGTGATCGACATAAATGATAATGTGGGCGGAATGTGGAACAAGTTAGCAGACCTCTTTTTAGATCAAACCAAATAAACAAACTCAAATTAAGTCAGGACAAAGTAAAAGGGGCGGCTCCCCAACAGGAGGGGGAAACAGCCCGAACAGAAATCAAAGTACAAAGGAAACTTCAAAACATCAAATTAAAATGTGATTATCGGGGGTCGATAACGCACCCCAACCCCTGCGGTGCCCAGCGGGCGCGGAAGGCGTCAACCGCGCCCGTGGACACCGCCTGCTCCCTCTCCAGGGACACCCGGCCGCGGACGTAGCCGCGGTAGAGGGGAAGACAGTCAGGACGGACGGTCCCCCCTCGATCGCCCGCTGCCTGGACCGGTAAATGGCGCGTTTCGCCAGGCCCAGGAGCAGGTTCACGAGGAGGTCGCCACCCCGACCCGCCCCTCTCCGCACCGGGTGTCCGTAGATCAGGAGCGTGGGACTGAAGTGCAAACAAAACATCAACAAAAGGTTCTTTAGGAAAACATAAAGGGAGTGCAGCCTGAGACACACAACATAGACATGGTCCACGGCCTCCACAAGGCCACAGGAGGGGCAGTCTTCGGAGGCCGTGAACCAGTGAAAAAAAAATCCTACGGTTGTGCGGAACTGCTGCATGCATCACCCTCCAAAGAACAGTACAGCACAGGAAACAGGCCCTTCGGCCCTCCAAGCCTGTGCCGCTCCTTGGTCCAACGAGACCAATCGTTTGTATCCCTCCATTCCCAGGCTGCTCATGTGACTATCCAGGTAAGTCTTAAACGATGTCAGCGTGCCTGCCTCCACCACCCTACTTGGCAGCGCATTCCAGGCCCCCACCACCCTCTGTGTAAAAAACATCCCTCTGATATCTGAGTTATACTTCGCCCCTCTCACCTTGAGCCCGTGACCCCTCGTGATCGTCACCTCCGACCTGGGAAAAAGCTTCCCACTGTTCACCCTATCTATCCCCTTCATAATCTTGTATACCTCTATTAGGCCTCCCCTCATTCTCCATCTTTCCAAGGAGAACAACCCCAGTCTACCCAATCTCTCCTCATAGCTAAGACCCTCCATACCAGGCAACATCCTGGTAAACCTCCTCTGCACTCTCTCTAACGCCTCCACGTCCTTCTGGTAGTGCGGCGACCAGAACTGGACGCAGTACTCCAAATGTGGCCTAACCAGCGTTCTATACAGCTGCATCATCAGACTCCAGCTTTTATACTCTATACCCCGTCCTATAAAGGCAAGCATACCATATGCTTTCTTCACCACCTTCTCCACCTGTGTTGCCACCTTCAAGGATTTGTGGACTTGCACACCTCGGTCCCTCTGTGTTTCTATACTCCTGGTGACTCTGCCATTTATTGTATAACTTCTCCCTACATTATTTCTTCCAAAATGCATCACTTCGTATTTATCCGGATTAAACTCCACCCCAGGTCCCCGACGTAATTGGGGGAGATCCCTCCGTAGAGGGACCTCCACCGGGGACCTCCGCCGCCCGGTGGCAATTTTTGACACCAAGATTGGCCGAGTGGTTAATCGTGAAGAAGGTGGTGGGTTACAGGAAGATATCGATGGGTTTGGTCAGATGGGTAGAGCAGTGGCAGATGGTATTTAACCCGGATAAGTGCGAGGTGATGCACTTTGGAAGAAGTAACAAGATGTGGGAATATTTAATGAATGGCGGGACACTGGGAAACTCAGAGGAACAGAGGGATCTTGGGGTGATTATTCAGAGATCCCTGAAGGCGGCAGAGCGGTGAACAGGATGGTTAAGGCAGCGAATGGGACAATTGCTTGTATCAGTTTTGGTACAGAGTATAAGAGTGAGGAGGTGATGTTGGAGCTGTGCAGAGTGTGGGTGCAGCCACAGCTGGAGCAGTGTGCGCAGGTCTGGTCACCTCACTATGGGAAGGATGGGGCTGCAGAGGAGATTCACCAGGACGCTGCCTGGGACGGAGTGTTTGAGCTGGAAGGGGAGACGGGATAGACTGGGGGGTGTTTCCTCCAGAGCAGAGAAGGCTGAGGGGGGACATGATTGAGGTGGATAAGATTATGAGGGGTTTGGACAGGGTGACTGGGGAGCAAATGTTTCCCCTCGGTTGAGGGGTCAGTCACGAGGGGGCAGAGTTTTAGGGTAAGGAGCAGGAGGGAATTTGAGAGAAGATTCACTCAGAGGGTGGTGGGAGTCTGGAATGCGCTGCCTAGGAAGTATTGGAGGCCAAAAACCTCACAACCCTCAAAGAAATATTCAGATGAGCGGTTGAAATATCTGAACATTCAAGGAGAATTAAAATTATTTAAGAAAGGGAATAGAAATGACCCTGGTAATTATAGACCGGTTAGTCTTACTTCGGTGGTTGGTAAATTGATGGAAAAGGTCCTTAGGGATGGGATTTACGACCATTTAGAAAGATGCGGATTAATCCGGGATAGTCAGCACGGATTCGTGAAGGGCAAGTCGTGCCTCACAAATTTGATAGAATTTTTTGAGGAGGTAACTAAGTGTGTTGATGAAGGTAGGGCAGTTGATGTCATATACATGGATTTTAGTAAGGCGTTTGATAAGGTCCCCCATGGTCGGCTTATGATGAAAGTGAGGAGGTGTGGGATAGAGGGAAAGTTGGCCGATTGGATAGGTAACTGGCTATCTGGTCGAAGACAGAGGGTGGTGGTGGATGGAAAATTTTCGGACTGGAGGCAGGTTGCTAGCGGAGTGCCACAGGGATCAGTGCTTGGTCCTCTGCTCTTTGTGATTTTTATTAATGACTTAGAGGAGGGGGCTGAAGGGTGGATCAGTAAATTTGCTGATGACACCAAGATTGGTGGAGTAGTGGATGAGGTGGAGGGCTGTTGTAGGCTGCAAAGAGACATAGATAGGATGCAAAGCTGGGCTGAAAAATGGCAAATGGAGTTTAACCCTGATAAATGTGAGGTGATTCATTTTGGTAGGACTAATTTAAATGTGGATTACAGGGTCAAAGGTAGGGTTCTGAAGACTGTGGAGGAACAGAGAGATCTTGGGGTTCATATCCACAGATCTCTAAAGGTTGCCACTCAAGTGGATAGAGCTGTGAAGAAGGCCTATAGTGTGTTAGCTTTTATTAATAGGGGGTTGGAGTTTAAGAGCCGTGGGGTTATGCTGCAACTGTACAGGACCTTGGTGAGACCACATTTGGAATATTGTGTGCAGTTCTGGTCACCTCACTATAAGAAGGATGTGGAAGCGCTGGAAAGAGTGCAGAGGAGATTTACCAGGATGCTGCCTGGTTTGGAGTGTCGGTCTTATGAGGAAAGGTTGAGGGAGCTAGGGCTGTTCTCTCTGGAGCGGAGGAGGCTGAGGGGAGACTTAATAGAGGTTTATAAAATGATGAAGGGGATAGATAGAGTGAACGTTCAAAGACTATTTCCTCGGGTGGATGGAGCTATTACAAGGGGGCATAACTATAGGGTTCATGGTGGGAGATATAGGAAGGATATCAGAGGTAGGTTCTTTACGCAGAGAGTGGTTGGGGTGTGGAATGGACTGCCTGCAGTGATAGTGGAGTCAGACACTTTAGGAACATTTAAGCGGTTATTGGATAGGCACATGGAGCACACCAGGATGATAGGGAGTGGGATAGCTTGATCTTGGTTTCAGATAAAGCTCGGCACAACATCGTGGGCCGAAGGGCCTGTTCTGTGCTGTACTGTTCTATGCTCTATAAATAATTAAAATTAATTCAAAGAAAATAGGATGAGCACCACTTTAGTGGTAGATATTCTCAGTGCGGACTCGATGGACAGAAGGGCCTTTTCTGCACTGCCTGACTGGAACAATAATCAGCCTCAGCACGAGGCCCCGATTGAAGCCTGGGGTTTTCCTGCTCCGGGTGTCTGCGCCTCAGTACCACAGGCCGGCTGTGATTGGCTCACTCAGCACGAGGCCCCGATTGAAGCCTGGGGTTTTCCTGCTCCGGGTGTCTGCGCCTCAGTACCACAGGCCGGCTGTGATTGGCTCACTCAGCACGAGGCCCCGATTGAAGCCTGGGGTTTTCCTGCTCCGGGTGTCTGCGCCTCAGTACCACAGGCTGGCTGTGATTGGCTCACTCAGCATGAGGCCCCGATTGAAGCCTGGGGTTTTCCTGCTCCGGGTGTCTGTGCCTCAGTACCACAAGCCAACAGTGATTGGCTCACTCAGCACTAGGCCCCAATTGAAGCCTGGGGTTTTCCTGCTCCAGATGTCTGCGCCTCAGTGCCTCTGGCCGGCTGTGATTGGCTCACTCAGCACTAGGCCCCGATTGAAGCCTGGGGTTTTCCTGGTGTCCGGGCCTCAGTACCACAGGCCAGCTGTGATTGGCTCACTCAGCACTAGGCCTCGATTGAAGCCTGGGGTTTTCCTAGTGTCCGGGTACCCCGATCATCGGGGCCTGAATACAGGCCGATGACCGAGCGATGGCCCTCGGAACCTTCCTCCTGGATTAAACCACCCGAAAAGCCCCTCGATTGTCAAAGCAGCTTTTAATAATCCAACCTGAACCTTCAAACAAGTTTAACAAAGGGGCTCGATCCGGTAAAAGCTGGGGGAAAGATTCAGGAACAGGGTTTCTGTGGAGGGAAAAACTTTCCGGAAACATCCGTTGCCTCTTTGGAGAGAAAAACGGACAAAAAAGTAAAGGAGCAGAAAAGCAGAAAGTTTGAATTCGAGGGATCCCACCTCCGTGAGGATCTGTCGGTCTGGGAGAGGGAGCAGGGAACCAGAACATTCCCCGGGTCCGAGAGGGTTAAAAACCCAGGACAGGTTCCAAACGCAGTGTCGCAGCCTTGAGACGGGGCTGAATGGCCTCCTCCTGTTCCTGTGTAACAGGCTGGAGAAGGGGCTGAATGGCCTCCTCCTGTTCCTGTGTAACAGGCTGGAGAAGGGGCTGAATGGGGCCTCCTCCTGTTCCTGTGTAACAGGCTGGAGAAGGGGCTGAATGGGGCCTCCTCCTGTTCCTGTGTAACAGGCTGGAGAAGGGGCTGAATGGGGCCTCCTCCTGTTCCTGTGAAACAGGCTGGAGAAGGGGCTGAATGGCCTCCTCCTGTTCTTGTGTAACAGGCTGGAGAAGGGGCTGAATGGGGCCTCCTCCTGTTCCTGTGTAACAGGCTGGAGAAGGGGCTGAATGGCCTCCTCCTGTTCCTGTGTAACAGGCTGGAGAAGGGGCTGAATGGCCTCCTCCTGTTCCTGTGTAACAGGCTGGAGAAGGGGCTGAATGGGGCCTCCTCCTGTTCCTGTGTAACAGGCTGGAGAAGGGGCTGAATGGGGCCTCCTCCTGTTCCTGTGTAACAGGCTGGAGAAGGGGCTGAATGGGGCCTCCTCCTGTTCCTGTGTAACAGGCTGGAGAAGGGGCTGAATGGCCTCCTCCTGTTCCTGTGTAACAGGCTGGAGAAGGGGCTGAATGGCCTCCTCCTGTTCCTGTGTAACAGGCTGGAGAAGGGGCTGAATGGCCTCCTCCTGTTCTTATTGGTTCCCTCAACTCCCGCCAACCAGGATCGAAAACCAGTAGACCAATGCTCTGATTGACTGATCCCAAGTCAGATGGTTTCAAAATTTGATTGGTTAATGATCAAACTTAGTTTTGATTGGTGCCATGAGCCATGATGAGCCAGGAGGATGATCTGATTGGATTATGACTGATGAATGTTCGAATTGGACAACCACTGAGAGTGTTCTGATTGGTTGTTGACTGAAGGATGTTCTGATTGGTTGATGACTGAAAGATGTTCTGATTGGCTGATGACTGAAGAATGTTCTGATTGGCTAATGACTGAAGGATTTTCTGATTGGCTGATGACTGAAGAATGTTCTGATTGGTTGATGACTGAAGAATGTTCTGATTGGCTGATGACTGAAGAATGTTCTGATTGGCTGATGACTGAAGAATGTTCTGATTGGTTGATGACTGAAGGATGTTCTGATTGGTTGATGACTGAAGAATGTTCTGATTGGTTCATGACTGAAGAATGTTCTGATTGGTTGATGACTGAAGGATGTTCTGATTGGTTGATGACTGAAGAATGTTCTGATTGGTTGATGACTGAAGGATGTTCTGATTGGTTGATGACTGAAGGATGTTCTGATTGGTTGATGACTGAAGGATGTTCTGATTGGTTGATGACTGAAGGATGTTCTGATTGGTTAATGACTGAAGGATGTTCTGATTGGATGATGGTTGATGGATGTTCAGATGATGTTCTGGCCAATTGGGGAGGCAGGTGGTCCGGTCTCCGCAGGTCCAGGGGAGAGGAGATGACAGAAAGTTGTGTTGGTTCCATTATTTCCAGATGCAGGTGAATGATGCGTGACCGAGCGAACCTTCCCCACACCCACTCACAACGCAGCTTCTCCAGAACGCAACTCACTCACTCACTCCTCCGTCACTCGATACAGATCATCCACAGTCACCGTGACAACCTGGGACAGGGTCAGAAGAACATTCATCAACTTGGCAATATATCAGCCAATCCCAAATTTACCGTGTTCACCGATACAGACCAGAACAATCACAGAGTGTCGCTGGAGCTTTACTCTGTATCTAACCCCATGCTGTACCTGTCCTGGGAGTGTTTGATGGGGACAGTGTAGAGGGAGCTTTACTCTGTATCTAACCCCATGCTGTACCTGTCCTGGGAGTGTTTGATGGGGACAGTGTAGAGGGAGCTTTACTCTGTATCTAACCCCGTGCTGTACCTGTCCTGGGAGTGTTTGATGGGGGACAGTGTAGAGGGAGCTTTACTCTGTATCTAACCCCGTGCTGTACCTGTCCTGGGAGTGTTTGATGGGGACAGTGTAGAGGGAGCTTTACTCTGTATCTAACCCCGTGCTGTACCTGTCCTGGGAGTGTTTGATGGGGGACAGTGTAGAGGGAGCTTTACTCTGTATCTAAGCCCGTGCTGTACCTGTCCTGGGAGTGTTTAATGGGGGACAGTGTAGAGGGAGCTTTACTCTGTATCTAACCCCGTGCTGTACCTGTCCTGGGAGTGTTTGATGGGGACAGTGTAGAGGGAGCTTTACTCTGTATCTAACCCCGTGCTGTACCTGTCCTGGGAGTGTTTGATGGGGACAGTGTAGAGGGAGCTTTACTCTGTATCTAACCCCATGCTGTACCTGTCCTGGGAGTGTTTGATGGGGACAGTGTAGAGGGAGCTTTACTCTGTATCTAACCCCGTGCTGTACCTGTCCTGGGAGTGTTTGATGGGGGACAGTGTAGAGGGAGCTTTACTCTGTATCTAACCCCGTGCTGTACCTGTCCTGGGAGTGTTTGATGGGGACAGTGTAGAGGGAGCTTTACTCTGTATCTAACCCCGTGCTGTACCTGTCCTGGGAGTGTTTGATGGGGGACAGTGTAGAGGGAGCTTTACTCTGTATCTAAGCCCGTGCTGTACCTGTCCTGGGAGTGTTTAATGGGGGACAGTGTAGAGGGAGCTTTACTCTGTATCTAACCCCGTGCTGTACCTGTACTGGGAGTGTTTGATGGGGGACAGTGTAGAGGGAGCTTTACTCTGTATCTAACCCCGTGCTGTATCTGTCCTGGGAGTGTTTGATGGGGGACAGTGTAGAGGGAGCTTTACTCTGTATCTAACCCCGTGCTGTACCTGTCCTGGGAGTGTTTGATGGGGACAGTGTAGAGGGAGCTTTACTCTGTATCTAACCCCGTGCTGTACCTGTCCTGGGAGTGTTTGATGGGGGACAGTGGAGAGGGAGCTTTACTCTGTATCTAACCCCGTGCTGTACCTGTCCTGGGAGTGTTTGATGGGGACAGTGTAGGGGGAGCTTTACTCTGTATCTAACCCCGTGCTGTACCTGTCCTGGGAGTGTTTGATGGGGGACAGTGTAGAGGGAGCTTTACTCTGTATCTAACCCCATGCTGTACCTGTCCTGGGAGTGTTTGATGGGGACAGTGTAGAGGGAGCTTTACTCTGTATCTAACCCCGTGCTGTCCCTGTCCTGGGAGTGTTTGATGGGGGACAGTGTAGAGGGAGCTTTACTCTGTATCTAACCCCGTGCTGTACCTGTCCTGGGAGTGTTTGATGGGGACAGTGTAGAGGGAGCTTTACTCTGTATCTAACCCCATGCTGTACCTGTCCTGGGAGTGTTTGATGGGACAGTGCAGAGGGAGCATTACTCTGTACCTAACCCCGTGCTGTACCTGTCCTGGGAGTGTTTGATGGGGACAGTGTAGGGGGAGCTTTACTCTGTATCTGACCCCGTGCTGTACCTGTCCTGGGAGTGTTTGATGGGGACAGTGTAGAGGGAACTTTACTCTGTATCTAACCCCGTGCTGCACCTGTCATGGGAGTGTTTGATGGGGACAGTGTAGAGGGTGCTTTACTCTGTATCTAACCCTGTGCTGTACCTGTCCTGGGAGTGTTTGATGGGGGACAGTGTAGAGGGAGCTTTACTCTGTATCTAACCCCATGCTGTCCGTGTCCTGGGAGTGTTTGATGGGGACAGTGTAGAGGGAGCTTTACTCTGTATCTAACCCCGTGCTGTACCTGTCCTGGGAGTGTTTGATGGGGACAGTGGAGAGGGAGCTTTACTCTGTATCTAACCCCGTGCTGTACCTGTCCTGGGAGTGTTTGATGGGGGACAGTGTAGAGGAAGCTTTACTCTGTATCTAACCCCGTGCTGTACCTGTCCTGGGAGTGTTTGATGGGGACAGTGTAGAGGGAGCTTTACTCTGTATCTAAGCCCGTGCTGTACCTGTCCTGGGAGTGTTTGATGGGGACAGTGTAGGGGGAGCTTTACTCTGTATCTGACCCCGTGCTGTAACTGTCCTGGGAGTGTTTGATGGGGACAGTGTAGAGGGAGCTTTACTCTGTATCTAACCCCGTGCTGTACCTGTCCTGGGAGTGTTTGATAGGGACAGTGTAGAGGGAGCTTTACTCTGTATCTAACCCTGTGCTGTACCTGTCCTGGGAGTGTTTGATGGGGGGACAGTGTCGAGAGAGCTTTACTCTGTATCTAACTCCGTGCTGTACCAGTCCTGGGAGTGTTTGATGGGGACAGTGTGGAGGGAGCTTTACTCTGTATCTAACCCCGTGCTGGACCTGTCCTGGGAGTGTTTGATGGAGGACAGTGTAGAGGGAGCTTTACTCTGTATCTAACCCCGTGCTGTACCTGTCCTGGGAGTGTTTGATGGGGGGACAGTGTCGAGAGAGCTTTACTCTGTATCTAACCCCGTGCTGTACCAGTCCTGGGAGTGTTTGATGGGGACAGTGTAGAGGGAGCTTTACTCTGTATCTAACCCCGTGCTGTACCTGTCCTGGGAGTGTTTGATGGGGGACAGTGTAGAGGGAGCTTTACTCTGTATCTAACCCCGTGCTGTACCTGTCCTGGGAGTGTTTGATGGGGGGACAGTGCAGAGAGAGCTTTACTCTGTATCTCACCCCGTGTCTGTACCTGTCCTGGGAGTGTTTGATGGGGACGATGTAGCGGGAGCTTTACTCTGTATCTAACCCCGTGCTGTACCTGTCCTGGGAGTGTTTGATGGGGACAGTGTAGAGGGAGCTTTAATCTGTATCTAACCCCGTGCTGTGCCTGTCCTGGGAGTGTTTGATGGGGGACAGTGTAGAGGGAGCTTTACTCTGTATCTAACCCCGTGCTGTACCTGTCCTGGGAGTGTTTGATGGGGACAGTACAGAGGGAGCTTTACTCTGTATCTAACCCCGTGCTGTACCTGTCCTCGGAGTGTTTGATGGGGGACAGTGTAGAGGGAACTTTACTCTGTATCTAACCCCGTGCTGTACCTGTCCTGGGAGTGTTTGATGGGGACAGTGTAGGGGGAGCTTTACTCTGTATCTGACCCCGTGCTGTACCTGCCCTGGGAGTGTTTGATGGGTAAAGTGTAGAGGGAGCTTTACTCTGTATCCAACCCCGTGCTGTACCTGTCCTGCATTTGTTTGATGGGGGGACAGTGTCGAGAGAGCTTTACTCTGTATCTAACCCCGTGCTGTACCTGTCCTGGGAGTGTTTGATGGGGACAGTATAGAGGAGCTTTTCTCTGTATCTAACCCCGTGCTGTACCTGTCCTGGGAGTGTTTGATGGGGGACAGTGTAGAGGGAGCTTTACTCTGTATCTAACCCCATGCTGTACCTGTCCTGGGAGTGTTTGATGGGGACAGTGCAGGGGGAGCTTTACTCTGTATCTGACCCCGTGCTGTACCTGTCCTGGGAGTGTTTGATGGGGACAGTGTAGAGGGAGCTTTACTCTGTATCTAACCCCGTGCTGTACCTGTCCTGGGAGTGTTTGATGGGGACAGTGCAGGGGGAGCTTTACTCTGTATCTGACCCCGTGCTGTACCTGTCCTGGGAGTGCTTGATGGAGGACAGTGTAGAGGGAGCTTTACTCTGTATCTAACCCTGTGCTGTACCTGTCCTGGGAGTGTTTGATGAGGGACAGTGTAGAGGGAGCTTTACTCTGTATCTAACCCCGTGCTGTACCTGTCCTGGGAGTGTTTGATGGGGGACAGTGTAGAGGGAGCTTTACTCTGTATCTAACCCCGTGCTGTACCTGTCCTGGGAGTGTTTGATGGGGGACAGTGTAGAGGGAGCTTTACTCTGTATCTATCCCCATGCTGTCCCTGTCCTGGGAGTGTTTGATGGGGGAAAGTGTAGAGGGAGTTACTCTGTATCTAACCCCGTGCTGTACCTGTCCTGGGAGTGTTTGATGGGGGACAGTGTAGAGGGAGCTTTACTCTGTATCTAACCCCGTGCTATACCTGTCCTGGGAGTGTTTGATGGGGGACAGTGTAGAGGGAGCTTTACTCTGTATCTAACCCCGTGCTGTACCTGTCCTGGGAGTGTTTGATGGGGGATAGTGTAGAGGGAGCTTTACTCTGTATCTAACCCCGTGCTGTACCTGTCCTGGGAGTGTTTGATGGGGACAGTGTAGACGGAGCTTTACTCTGTATCTAACCCCGCGCTGTACCTGTCCTGGGAGTGTTTGATGGGGACAGTGTAGAGGGAGCTTTACTCTGTATCTAACCCCGTGCTGTACCTGTCCTGGGAGTGTTTGATGGGGGACAGTGTAGAGGGAGCTTTACTCTGTATCTAACCGCGTGCTGTACCTGTCCTGGGAGTGTTTGATGGGGACGATGTAGCGTGGTCCCTGGGTTAGAGAGAGAGGGGGGAAATCAGCCACGGTTCCTGCTCCTGATCCCTGTCCAGTGATCCCTGGGTTAGAGAGAGAGAGAGGGGAAATCAGCCAGGGTTCCTGCTCCTGATCCCTGTCCAGTGATCCCTGGGTTAGAGAGAGAGAGGGGAAATCAGCCAGGGTTCCTGCTCCCGATCCCTGTCCAGTGATCCCTGGGTTAGAGCGAGAGGGGAAATCAGCCAGGGTTCCTGCTCCTGATCCCTGTCCAGTGATCCCTGGGTTAGAGAGAGAGAGGGGAAATCAGCCAGGGTTCCTGCTCCCGATCCCTGTCCAGTGATCCCTGGGTTAGAGAGAGGGGGGAAATCAGCCAGGGTTCCTGCTCCTGATCCCTGTCCAGTGATCCCTGGGTTAGAGAGAGAGGGGAAATCAGCCAGGGTTCCTGCTCCCGATCCCTGTCCAGTGATCCCTGGGTTAGAGAGAGAGAGGGGAAATCAGCCAGGGTTCCTGCTCCTGATCCCTGTCCAGTGATCCCTGGGTTAGAGAGAGAGGGGAAATCAGCCAGGGTTCCTGCTCCCGATCCCTGTCCAGTGATCCCTGGGTTAGAGAGAGAGGGGAAATCAGCCAGGGTTCCTGCTCCCGATCACTGTCCAGTGATCCCTGGGTTAGAGAGAGGGGAAATCAGCCAGGGTTCCTGCTCCCGATCCCTGGGTTAGAGAGAGAGGGGAAATCGGCCATTGAGACGGGTCAGGATAGAGTCCATTTCACAGCAGGTCCCCTCCCCACTTTGTTCCCCTCCCCCGCAGAGCGGGGGTTCAGTCTCCGATTCCCCTTACCCTGCCGTGCTGTGGATCCGGATAATTCCGCAGATCTCCTGGGAAAACTTGGCGTACGACCATTTTCAGCTCTGGGGGGTAGACGTATGTTGGCCGCACGCAGTGGCACAGTCCGATCCCAGCCTTCCACTGGCCGGGCGGGGAGGAGGGGAGGGTGGGCAGAGAGAGAGAAAGAGAGACGTGTGAATGGAACTGAAGACAGTTCGTGACAACACTTTCACAAGGGGGCTGTGGGAGGGGTCAGGATGGTGGGTTCAGGGCAGAGGTCAGGGGTCAAGGGGAATCCTATGAGGTCAGGGCTTGCCGTCAGACAGAGAGGCGTGGAGGGGCACGGCTGGGCGGGGGGGCGGGGGCGGTGCCAGGCTGTGCGAGGGGGGTGCCGGGAACACTGGGGCCAAAGGTCAGGGCAGCTGTGGTCCCATTTACTTTGGGGTCGGAGGTCAGGGTTCACGGGTCAGAGTTGGGTGTGAGTTTGGAACCTGTTTCAGGGTGCAACTTTGGGTCAGGGGTCAGGATGTGATTTGGAGTTTTGCAGGAGGGGGGTCAGGGGTCAGGTGTGGTTCCAGGGTTCAGAGGCGGAAGGTCAGGGTTAAGGTTTTTAATTTGATTTGATTTATTATTGTCACCTGTACTGGGATACAGTGAAAATTATTGTTTCTTGCAGGTGAGTCAGACAAAGCATACCGTTCATAGAGTACAGAGGGGAGAAGGAAAGGAGAGGGTGCAGAATGTAGTGTTCCAGTCATAGCTAGGGTGTAGAGAAAGATCAACTTAATGCGAGGTCGGTCCATTCAAAAGTCTGACGGCAGCAGGGAAGAAGCTGTTCTTGAGTCGGTCGGTGCGTGACCTCAGACTTTTGTATCTTTTTCCCGACGGAAGAAGGTGGAAGAGAGAATGTCCGGGGTGCGTGGGGTCCTTGATTATGCTGGCTGCTTTTCCCGAGGCAGCGGGAAGTGTAGACAGAGTCAATGGATGGGAGGCTGGTTTGCGTGATGGGACTGGGCTACATTCACAACCCTTTGTAGTTCCTTGCGGTCTTGGGCAGAGCAGGAGCCCCAGACCAAGCTGTGATACAACCAGAAAGAATGCTTTCTATGGGGCATCTGTAACAGTTGGTGAGAGTCGTAGCGGACATGCCAAATTTCCTTAGTCTTCTGAGAAAGTAGAGGCGTTGGTGGGGCTTTCTTAACTATAGTGTCGGCGTGGGGGGACCAGGACAGGTTGTTGGTGATCTGGACACCTAAAAACTTGAAGCTCTCGACCCTTTCTACTTCTTCCCCGTTGCTGTAGCCAGGGACATAGAACATAGAACATAGAACATTACAGCGCAGAACAGGCCCTTCGGCCCACGATGTTGCACCGACCAGTTAAAAAAAAAACAAAAAACTGTGACCCTCCAACCTAAACCAATTTCTTGACATGTTCTCCTTTACGCTTCCTGAAGTCGTAGGGGGGGTTGGGTGTGGTTTTGGGGGTTCAGTGGTCAGACGTTGGTCTTCAGGGGGCATTATGGGGGTTCATGGGTCAGAGAGCACGGGTCAGGGATAAGAGTTGTGAGTCAGGGCATGGCTAAGGAGTTCAGAGCTTGGTTCAGGGGTCAGGGTTCAGAGTTCATGGGTCAGGGTCTGCCCAGGGTTCTGGACCAATCCCCAAAGTGTTGACCTACCAGTCTCCGACCAATCAGCCGATAGGCCTGATGTCTCCGCGTTCGATTCCGTCTCTTCCGAGCGGCAACTGCCAGGATTGAGGCAATCCAGAGCGGGAGACTGGGACAAGAAAGGATGGTGTTAGAACAGAGAGAGAGAGAGAGAAAGAGGCCGCAGGAGAGAGGGAGGGAGCGAGAGAGCGGAGGACAGAGGGAGAGATAGACAGAGAGAGAGAGTGGAGGAGACGGAGAGAGAGAGCGGAGGAGGGAGCGAGAGAGAGGTTGGTGGAGAGAGGGAGAGAGTGAAGGTGTTAGGGGAGACGGAGAGAGAGGCTGGAGGAGAGAGAGAAAGAATCATAATTCCTACAGTGCAGAAGGAGGCCATTTGGCCCATCGAGTCTGTACCGGCCACAATCCCACCCACACTCTAACCCCTTTACTCCATATATTTCTTGCCCCCCTGACACTAAGGGGCAATTTTAATCTGGCCAATCCCCCTAACCGACACATCTTTGGACTGTGGGAGGAAACCGGAGCACCCGGAGGAAACCCACGCAGACACGGGGAGAATGTACAGACTCCACACAGACAGTGACCCGAGCCGGGGATCGAACCCGGGTCCCTGGCGCTGTGAGGCAGCAGCGCGAACCCACTGTGTCACCGTGCCCCCAGGAATCGAACGCGGGTCCCTGGCGCTGTGAGGCAGCAGCGCTAACCCACTGTGTCACCGTGCCCCCGGGAATCGAACCCGGGTCCCTGGCGCTGTGAGGCAGCAGCGCTAACCCACTGTGTCACCGTGCCCCCGGGAATCGAACCCGGGTCCCTGGCGCTGTGAGGCAGCAGCGCTAACCCACTGTGTCACCGTGCCCCCGGGAATCGAACCCGGGTCCCTGGCGCTGTGAGGCAGCAGCGCTAACCCACTGTGTCACCGTGCCCCCGGGAATGGAACCCGGGTCCCTGGCGCTGTGAGGCAGCAGCGCTAACCCACTGTGTCACTGTGCCCCTGGGAATCGAACCCGGGTCCCTGGCGCTCTGAGGCAGCAGCGCTAACCCACTGTGTCACCGTGCCGCTGGGATTGAACCCGGGTCCCTGGTGCTGTGAGGGAGCAGCGCTAACCACTGTGTCACCATGCCCCCAGGAATCGAACCCGGGTCCCTGGCGCTGTGAGGCAGCAGTGCTAACCCACTGTGTCACCGTGCCCCCGGGAATCGAACCCGGGTCCCTGGCGCTGTGAGGGAGCAGCGCTAACCCACTGTGTCACCGTGCCCCCGGGAATCGAACCCGGGTCCCTGGCGCTGTGAGGGAGCAGCGCTAACCCACTGTGTCACCGTGCCCCCGGGAATCGAACCCGGGTCCCTGGCGCTGTGAGGCAGCAGCGCTAACCCACTGTGTCACCGTGCCCCCGGGAATCGAACCCGGGTCCCTGGTGCTGTGAGGTAGCAGCGCTAACCACTGTGTCACCGTGCTCCCGGGAATCGAACCCGGGTCCCTGGCGCTGTGAGGGAGCAGTGCTAACCCACTGTGCCACCGTGCCCCCGGGAATTGAACCCGGGTCCCTGGTGCTGTGAGGCAGCAGCGCTAACCACTGTGTCACCGTGCCCCCGGGAATCGAACCCGGGTCCCTGGCGCTGTGAGGGAGCAGTGCTAACCACTGTGACACCGTGCCCCCGGGAATCGAACCCGGGTCCCTGGCGCTGTGAGGCAGCAGCGCTAACCACTGTGTCACCGTGCCCCCGGGAATCGAACCCGGGTCCCTGGCGCTGTGAGGTAGCAGTGCTAACCACTGTGTCACCGTGTGGGCCCAAACAGACACACCAGGGCAGAAGTGTGATAGAACTTGGCAACTCGACGTCGGGAAGACTGAGGAGAGAGGGAGAGAGATAATGCAGAGTGCCGGAGAGAGCGAGGGTTGGATATTGGGATAGAGAGGAGAGCGAGTGTCT
>NW_027593364.1:0-5000 GCF_964213995.1 Mustelus asterias
TGGGTGGTGGTGCATGGCCGTTCTTAGTTGGTGGAGCGATTTGTCTGGTTAATTCCGATAACGAACGAGACTTCTCCATGCTAAATAGTTACGCGACCCCCGAGCGGTCCGCGTCCAACTTCTTAGAGGGACAAGTGGCGTACAGCCACACGAGATTGAGCAATAACAGGTCTGTGATGCCCTTAGATGTCCGGGGCTGCACGCGCGCTACACTGACTGGATCAGCGTGTGTCTACCCCACGCCGCCAGGTGCGGGTAACCCGTTGAACCCCATTCGTGATGGGGATTGGGAATTGCAATTATTTCCCATGAACGAGGAATTCCCAGTAAGTGTGGGTCATAAGCTCGCGTTGATTAAGTCCCTGCCCTTTGTACACACCGCCCGTCGCTACTACCGATTGGATGGTTTAGTGAGGTCCTCGGATCGGCCCCGCCGGAGTCGGCGACGGCGCTGGTGGAGCGCCGAGAAGACGATCAAACTTGACTATCTAGAGGAAGTAAAAGTCGTAACAAGGTTTCCGTAGGTGAACCTGCGGAAGGATCATTATCGGCCGGGGGCCCGCCACCTCTCCGGAGAGGGCGGCCCGTCACTCCTTGAACTCGAAGGCTGCGCCGGTTGGGCCAGGCAGGAGAGCCTCACGGGGGTTGGCCCCGGGGCCGTGGCCCGTACTGACGCTGGCGCCTCCCACGCGGGTGGGAGGTCACTCCGACAATTTCGCCGTACCCGTCGAACGGGCCTGGTCACCCGTACGCACGTTCCGCCGAAGCCTGGCGACGTCGATCTCGGTCCCTCTCGGTTGGGCCGGCGCGGGGGCGCCGCCACCGACGAGCACGCACACGCTCGGTTGCACGCCGGCAAGTCCATGCGGGCGCCGCACAAGCAACGCCTGTGCCGTTGGAAGGGCTTCGCCGTTGGCGTCGCACACAGCCCTGTGGGGGTGTCTTTGCAGTCCGTCCGAGAGGTGGGGGCACGCACGGCAACACGGCCGGCCTGCCTGCGTGGGACGATGCGGTCCTTTCGTTCAGCGGTTCCACGGTTTGGCCGGCGCGAGCAGATGCTTGGGGGGGAGACGGTGGCGTCAGCCACGCACTCACTCCGCTTCTGCAGTCCGGTCCACTCCGCCCGTTCTAGCTGCTCGTTTGGTCCCTCGCCCGCCAGCAGACCGTTCCGCCGACGGTGCTCCTCCTCCGCAGCGACTTCTGCCTAGCCCCTCTGCCGGGTGCGATGTCTCCGGCGTCCGCACCGATCCTCGGCATTGGTGCCGCACACGCAACGCCTGCGTCGTTGGAAGGGCTTCGCCGTTGGCGTCGCACACAGCCCTGTGGGGGTGTCTTTGCAGTCCGTCCGAGAGGTGGGGGCACGCACGGCAACACGGCCGGCCTGCCTGCTTGGGACGATGCGGTCCTTTCGTTCAGCGGTTCCACGGTTTGGCCGGCGCGAGCAGATGCTTGGGGGGAGACGGTGGCGTCAGCCACGCACTCACTCTGCTTCTGCAGTCCGGTCCACTCCGCCCGTTCTAGCTGCTCGTTTGGTCCCTCGCCCGCCAGCAGACCGTTCCGCCGACGGTGCTCCTCCTCCGCAGCGACTTCTGCCTAGCCCCTCTGCCGGGTGCGATGTCTCCGGCGTCCGCACCGATCCTCGGCATTGGTGCCGCACACGCAACGCCTGCGTCGTTGGAAGGGCTTCGCCGTTGGCGTCGCACACAGCCCTGTGGGGGTGTCTTTGCAGTCCGTCCGAGAGGTGGGGGCACGCACGGCAACACGGCCGGCCTGCCTGCTTGGGACGATGCGGTCCTTTCGTTCAGCGGTTCCACGGTTTGGCCGGCGCGAGCAGATGCTTGGGGGGGAGACGGTGGCGTCAGCCACGCACTCACTCTGCTTCTGCAGTCCGGTCCACTCCGCCCGTTCTAGCTGCTCGTTTGGTCCCTCGCCCGCCAGCAGACCGTTCCGCCGACGGTGCTCCTCCTCCGCAGCGACTTCTGCCTAGCCCCTCTGCCGGGTGCGATGTCTCCGGCGTCCGCACCGATCCTCGGCATTGGTGCCGCACACGCAACGCCTGCGTCGTTGGAAGGGCTTCGCCGTTGGCGTCGCACACAGCCCTGTGGGGGTGTCTTTGCAGTCCGTCCGAGAGGTGGGGGCACGCACGGCAACACGGCCGGCCTGCCTGCTTGGGACGATGCGGTCCTTTCGTTCAGCGGTTCCACGGTTTGGCCGGCGCGAGCAGATGCTTGGGGGGAGACGGTGGCGTCAGCCACGCACTCACTCTGCTTCTGCAGTCCGGTCCACTCCGCCCGTTCTAGCTGCTCGTTTGGTCCCTCGCCCTCCAGCAGACCGTTCCGCCGACGGTGCTCCTCCTCCGCAGCGACTTCTGCCTAGCCCCTCTGCCGGGTGCGATGTCTCCGGCGTCCGCACCGATCCTCGGCACGGCGCGGGTGCGCACCTGTGGGCCGCCGCCCCGTGCTCCACGTCCGTCCGTGTGTGCCCGCTGTGGGGACCGTCTTCCTCTCGCCTGGGCGACGGCTTGCGGGCTGCGACGTGACCTTGCCACCGCCTTGCAGCATTACATCCGCAGTTGAAACGAAGAGAGCTGCTGCGGGCTTGGGTGCTTGTCCTGGCGGCTTGTCGACGGGACCACGGTGAACGGCCACTGTGTGACTCCGCAGGGAGACGTTCTGGTGCAGTCAGGGGCCTTTTTGTCTCCCGCCGCGGTGAAGCTTTGGTCGCATTCTAGTCACTCTCTCTTCAATCCCGGTACGGGGTACCTGTTCATGCTCACCATTCCTCGAGCACCCGCGTGCAGAGGGTGGGTGCGAGGTTTAAAGATTCGTGGTCCGCCTGTCGGTCCGGTCTCGTGCTGACTTGAGCGAGTGTCCTCCGCGTTCGAGAGAATGTGCCTGTCCGCGGGGGCAGCCGCGCTTGCGAGCGTTCCGCCGCGCCCCCTTCCCCAGCCCGCCGAGGTTGGGGCGTGCGGGGTCGGCTTGCGCCCGTAGCGTCGGCCTGTCCTCCGCGGCTTGCACCCGACTCAGTCCGCTGCGGCCTCGCCTCGACTCTCGAGCCTTCCGACAGACGGTGACACCAGAGAACTCTGCCTCTGGCTGTTGCGGGGCGTGACGGCGCGTGTCGGGCTCCGGCCCGTCACCCACGCCGGCACTCAACGCCTGCGAGCGCCCTGTTTCCTCCGAGAAAGGTTTTTCGCTTGATTGTCGCTCGAGTGCGTGTGCCTCCGGGGCTCACGCCGTGGTACGCGCCAGGCTGGGGCTCCACCGTCACGTCGGCGGGGGAGCGTTTAGCGCGTCCCAGGATCGGACAACCTCTCCGGGGGCCCGAGCCGAAACCCGACACGGTATAAAAGTCGTAACAAGGTTTCTGTTGGTGAACACGTTGTGAAGGATCTTTGTCGGCCGGGGGCCCGCCACCTCTCCGGGGAGGGCGGCCCGTCACTCCTTGAACGCGAAGGCTGGCGCCGGTTGGGCCAGGCAGGAGAGCCTCACGGGGGCCGGCCCCGGGGCCAGGTATCGGACAACCTCTCCGGGGGCCCGAACCGAAACCCGTAACACAGAATAAAAATCGTAACAAGGTTTCTGTTGGTGAACACGTTGTGAAGGATCTTTGTCGGCCGGGGGCCCGCCACCTCTCCGGGGAGGGCGGCCCGTCACTCCTTGAACTCGAAGGCTGCGCCGGTTGGGCCAGGCAGGAGAGCCTCACGGGGGTTGGCCCCGGGGCCGTGGCCCGTACTGACGCTGGCGCCTCCCACGCGGGTGGGAGGTCACACCGACAATTTCGCCGTACCCGTCGAACGGGCCTGGTCACCCGTACGCACGTTCCGCCGAAGCCGGGCGACGTCGATCTCGGTCCCACTCGGTTGGGCCGGCGCGCGGGCGCCGCCACCGACGAGCACGCACACGCTCGGTTGCACGCCGGCAAGTCCATGCGGGTGCCGCACACGCTACGCCTGCGCCGTTGGAAGGGCTTCGCCGTTGGCTTCGTAGGGTGTCTTTGCAGTCCGTCCGAGAGGTGGGGGCACGCACGGCAACACGGCCGGCCTGCCTGCGTGGGACGATGCGGTCCTTTCGTTCAGCGGTTCGGCGGTTTGGCCGGCGCGAGCAGACGCTCGGAGGGAGACGGTGGCGTCAGCCACGCACTCACTCCGCTTCTGCAGTCCGGTCCACTCCGCCCGTTCTAGCTGCTCGTTTGGTCCCTCGCCCGCCAGCAGACCGTTCCGCCGACGGTGCTCCTCCTCCGCAGCGACTTCTGCCTAGCCGCTCTGCCGGGTGCGATGTCACCGGCGTCCGCACCGATCCTCGGCACGGCGCGGTGCGCACCTGTGGGCCGCCGCCCCGTGCTCCACGTCCGTCTGTGTGTGCCCGCTGTGGGGACCGTCTTCCTCTCGCCTTGGCGACGGCTTGCGGGCTGCGACGTGACCTTGCCACCGCCTTGCAGCATTACATCCGCAGTTGAAACGAAGAGAGCTGCTGCGGGCTTGGGTGCTTGTCCTGGCGGCTTGTCGACGGGACCACGGTGAACGGCCACTGTGTGACTCCGCAGGGAGACGTTCTGGTGCAGTCAGGGGCCTTTTTGTCTCCCGCCGCGGTGAAGCTTTGGTCGCATTCTAGTCACTCTCTTCAAAGCCCGGTGAGGGGTACCTGTTCATGCTCACCATTCCTCCGGCACCCGTGTGCGGAGGGTGGGTGCGAGGTTTAAAGATTCGTTGTCCGCCTGTCGGTCCGGTCTGGTCTCGTGCTGACTTGAGCGAGCGTCCACCGCGTTCGAGAGAATGTGCCTGTCCGCGGGGGCAGCCGCGCTTGCGAGCGTTCCGCCGCGCCCCCTTCCCCAGCCCGCCGAGGTTGGGGCGTGCGGGGTCGGCTTGCGCCCGTAGCGTCGGCCTGTCCTCCGCGGCTTGCACCCGACTCAGTCCGCTGCGGCCTCGCCTCGACTCTCGAGCCTACCGCCAGACGGTGACACCAGAGAACTCTGCCTCTGGCTGTTGCGGGGCGTGACGG
>NW_027593364.1:12500-25000 GCF_964213995.1 Mustelus asterias
CCTGACCAAAGCCCTAACCCTAGCCCTAACCCTAACACTAACCCTAACCCTAACCCTAGCCCAAACCCTAACCCTAACCCTAACCGTGGCCCTAGCCCAAACCCTAACCCTAACCCTTACCAAAGCCCTAACCCTAGCCCTAACCCTAACACTAACCCTAACCCTAACCCTAACCCTAGCCCAAACCCTAACCCTAACCGTGGCCCTAACCCTAACCCTAACCAAAGCCCTAACCCTAGCCCTCACCCTAACACTAACCCTAACCCTAACCCTAACACTAGCCCTAACCCTAACCCTAACCCTAACCGTGGCCCTAACCCTAACCATAGCCCTAACGCTAGCCCTAACCCTAACACTAAGCCTAACCCTAGCCCGAGCCCTAGCCCTAACCCTAACCCTAGCCTAACCCTAAGCCTAACCCTAAGGGAGCAATTTGAAAGTGTGGCCGGCGCGAGGGACGCCTGTGCGGGCGTGGAGAGTCGATGTGGAGTCCTTGTGAGCATGGAGTGTGTTGTAAGGGCGTGTTTCTGCCTGTGCCTTGACCCTAACACTAACCCTAACCCTAGCGCTAACCCTAACCGTAGCCGTCACCCGAACCCTAACCCGAGCCCTAGCCCTAGCCCTAACCCTAACCCTAACCCTAACGGAGCAATTTGAAAGTGTGGCCGGCGTGAGGGGCGCCTGTGCGGGCGTGGAGAGTCAATGTGGAGTGCTTGTGAGCATGGAGTGTGTAGTAAGGGCGTGTTTCTGCCTGTGCCTTGACCCTAACCCTAACCCGAACCCTAACCCTAACCGCGGGTGCGGGGGGTTGAACAAACACCGGGGAAGCCATTAACCACCAGCGGGGAGTACATTAAGCAGTTGCCCTTAGTCTCAGGAGCAGCGGGGAACAGATTATCCAACAGCCGGGAAAACATTCACCAACTTCGGGGGAAAACATGAACGAAATATCGGGAAGACATGAACCAACGGCAGGCAAAACACTGGGGAAGCCAGGAACCAACAACGGGGAGTACACTAAGCAGCTGCCCTTAGTCTCAGGAGTAGCGGGGAAGAGATTAAGCAGCAGCCGGGAAAAGATCAGCCAACCGCGGGGGAACTCATTAACCAGTGTCGTGGGAACGCATTAACCAGTTTCGTGGGAACTCATTAACCAGTTTCGGGAAAACTTCCACCAAAGGCGGGGAAAGCATCAACCAACGGCGGGGAAGCCATTGTCCAACAGGGGGGGGGGAGCACATCAAGCAGCTGCCCTTAGTCTCAGGAGCAGCGGGGAAGAGATTAAGCAGCAGCCGGGAAAAGATCAGCCAACCGCGGGGGAACTCATTAACCAGTTTCGTGGGAACTCATTAACCAGTTTCGGGAAACCGTCCACCTAAGGCGGGGAAAACATCAAACAACGGCGGGGAAGCCATTGTCCAACAGGGGGGAGCACATTAAGCAGCTGCCCTTAGTATCAGGAGCAGCGGGGATCAGATTAAGCAACAGCCGGGAAAAGATCAGGAAACCGCGGGGGAACTCATTAACCAGTTTCGTGGGAACTCATTAACCAGTTTCGGGAAAACATCAACCAAAGGCGGGGAAAGCATCAACCAACGGCGGGGAAGCCACTGTCCAACAGTGGGGAGCACATTAAGCAGCTGCCCTTAGTCTCAGGAGCAGCGGGGATCAGATTAAGCAACAGCCTGGGAAAAGATCAACCAACCGCGGGGGAACTCATTAACCAGTTTCCTGGGAACTCATTAACCAGTTTCGTGGGAACTCATTAACCAGTTTCGGGAAAACCTCCACCAAAGGCGGGGAAAGCATGAACCAACGGCGGGGAAGCCATTGTCCAACCGGGGGGAGCACATTAAGCAGCTGCCCTTAGTATCAGGAGCAGCGGGGTACAAATGAACCAGCAGCGGGGAAAACAACTTCGTGGGAACTCATTAACCAGTTTCGTGGGAACTCATTAACCAGTTTCGGGGGAACTCATTAACCAGTTTCGGGAAAACTTCCACCAAAGGCGGGGAAAGCATCAACCAACGGCCGGGAAGCCATTGTCCAACAGTGGGGAGCACATTAAGCAGCTGCCCTTAGTATCAGGAGCAGCGGGGATCAGATTAAGCAACAGCCGGGAAAAGATCAGCCAACCGCGGGGGAACTCATTAACCAGTTTCCTGGGAACTCATTAACCAGTTTCGTGGGAACTCATTAACCAGTTTCGGGAAAACCTCCACCAAAGGCGGGGAAAGCATGAACCAACGGCGGGGAAGCCATTGTCCAACCGGGGGGAGCACATTAAGCAGCTGCCCTTAGTATCAGGAGCAGCGGGGATCGGATTAAGCAACAGCCGGGAAAAGATCAGCCAACCGCGGGGGAACTCATTAACCAGTTTCCTGGGAACTCATTAACCAGTTTCGGGAAAACTTCCACCAAAGGCGGGGAAAACATGCACCAACGGCGGGGAAGCCTTTGTCCAACAGGGGGGAGCACATTAAGCAGCTGCCCTTAGTATCAGGAGCAGCGGGGTACAAATGAACCAGCAGCGGGGAAAACAGCTTCGTGGGAACTCATTAACCAGTTTCGGGGGAACTCATTAACCAGTTTCGGGAAAACGTCCACCAAAGGCGGGGAAAACATCAACCAACGGCGGGGAAGCCATTGTCCAACGGGGGGGAGCACATTAAGCAGCTGCCCTTAGTATCAGGAGCAGCGGGGAACAGATTAAGCAACAGCCGGGAAAAGAACAGCCAACCGCGGGGGAACTCATTAACCAGTTTCGTGGGAACTCATTAACCAGTTTCGTGGGAACTCATTAACCAGTTTCGGGAAAACGTCCACCAAAGGCGGGGAAAACACCAACCAACGTCGGGGAAGCCTTTGTCCAACAGTGGGGAGCACATTAAGCAGCTGCCCTTAGTATCAGGAGCAGCGGGGATCAGATTAAGCAACAGGAGGGAAAAGATCAGCCAACCGCGGGGGAACTCATTAACCAGTTTCGTGGGAACTCATTAACCAGTTTCGGGAAAACTTCCACCAAAGGCGGGGAAAACATGCACCAACGGCGGGGAAGCCATTGTCCAACAGGGGGGAGCACATTAAGCAGCTGCCCTTAGTATCAGGAGCAGCGGGGTACAAATGAACCAGCAGCGGGGAAAACAACTTCGTGGGAACTCATTAACCAGTTTCGTGGGAACTCATTAACCAGTTTCGGGAAAACGTCCACCAAAGGCGGGGAAAGCATCAACCAACGGCGGGGAAGCCATTGTCCAACAGTGGGGAGCACATTAGGCAGCTGCCCTTAGTATCAGGAGCAGCGGGGATCAGATTAAGCAACAGCCGGGAAAAGAACAGCCAACCGCGGGGGAACTCATTAACCAGTTTCGTGGGAACTCATTAACCAGTTTCGTGGGAACTCATTAACCAGTTTCGGGAAAACGTCCACCAAAGGCGGGGAAAACATGCACCAACGGCGGGGAAGCCATTGTCCAACAGGGGGGAGCACATTAAGCAGCTGCCCTTAGTATCAGGAGCGGCGGGGATCAGATTAAGCAACAGCCGGGAAAAGATCAACCAACCGCGGGGGAACTCATTAACCAGTTTCGTGGGAACTCATTAACCAGTTTCCTGGGAACTCATTAACCAGTTTCGGGAAAAATTCAACCAGAGGCGGGGAAAGCATCAACCAACGGCGGGGAAGCCTTTGTCCAACAGGGGGGAGCACATTAAGCAGCTGCCCTTAGTATCAGGAGCAGCGGGGTACAAATGAACCAGCAGCGGGGAAAACAGCTTCGTGGGAACTCATTAACCAGTTTCGGGGGAACTCATTAACCAGTTTCGGGAAAACTTCCACCAAAGGCGGGGAAAGCATGAACCAACGGCGGGGAAGGCATTGTCCAACCGGGGGGAGCACATTAAGCAGCTGCCCTTAGTATCAGGAGCAGCGGGGATCAGATTAAGCAACAGCCGGGAAAAGATCAGCCAACCGCGGGGGAACTCATTAACCAGTTTCGGGGGAACTCATTAACCAGTTTCGGGAAAACGTCCACCAAAGGCGGGGAAAACATCAACCAACGGCGGGGAAGCCTTTGTCCAACAGGGGGGAGCACATTAAGCAGCTGCCCTTAGTATCAGGAGCAGCGGGGTACAAATGAACCAGCAGCGGGGAAAACAGCTTCGTGGGAACTCATTAACCAGTTTCGGGGGAACTCATTAACCAGTTTCGGGAAAACTTCCACCAAAGGCGGGGAAAGCATGAACCAACGGCGGGGAAGGCATTGTCCAACCGGGGGGAGCACATTAAGCAGCTGCCCTTAGTATCAGGAGCAGCGGGGATCAGATTAAGCAACAGCCGGGAAAAGATCAGCCAACCGCGGGGGAACTCATTAACCAGTTTCGTGGGAACTCATTAACCAGTTTCGGGAAAACTGCCACCAACGGCGGGGAAAACATGCACCAACGGCGGGGAAGCCATTGTCCAACAGGGGGGAGCACATTAAGCAGCTGCCCTTAGTATCAGGAGCAGCGGGGTACAAATGAACAAGCAGCGGGGAAAACAACTCCGTGGGAACTCATTAACCAGTTTCGTGGGAACTCATTAACCAGTTTCGGGAAAACGTCCACCAAAGGCGGGGAAAACATGCACCAACGGCGGGGAAGCCATTGTCCAACAGGGGGGAGCACATTAAGCAGCTGCCCTTAGTATCAGGAGCAGCGGGGTACAAATGAACCAGCAGCGGGGAAAACAACTTCGTGGGAACTCATTAACCAGTTTCGGGGGAACTCATTAACCAGTTTCGGGAAAACGTCCACCAAAGGCGGGGAAAACATCAACCAACGGCGGGGAAGCCATTGTCCAACAGGGGGGAGCACATTAAGCAGCTGCCCTAAGTATCAGGAGCAGCGGGGATCAGATTAAGCAACAGCCGGGAAAAGATCAACCAACCGCGGGGGAACTCATTAACCAGTTCCGTGGGAACTCATTAACCAGTTTCGTGGGAACTCATTAACCAGTTTCGGGAAAACGTCCACCAAAGGCGGGGAAAACATCAACCAACGGCGGGGAAGCCATTGTCCAACAGTGGGGAGCACATTAAGCAGCTGCCCTTAGTGTCAGGAGCAGCGGGGATCAGATTAAGCAACAGCCGGGAAAAGATCAGGAAACCGCGGGGGAACTCATTAACCAGTTTCGTGGGAACTCATTAACCAGTTTCGGGAAAACCTCCACCAAAGGCGGGGAAAGCATGAACCAACGGCCGGGAAGCCCTTGTCCAAAAGTGGGGAGCACATTAAGTGGCTGCCCTTAGTATCAGGAGCAGCGGGGATCAGATTAAGCAACAGCCGGGAAAAGATCAGCCAACCGCGGGGGAACTCATTAACCAGTTTCGTGGGAACTCATTAACCAGTTTCGGGAATACTTCCACCAAAGGCGGGGAAAACATGAACCAACGGCGGGGAAGCCATTGTCCAACAGTGGGGAGCACATTAAGCAGCTGCCCTTAGTATCAGGAGCAGCGGGGTACAAATGAACCAGCAGCGGGGAAAACAGCTTCGTGGGAACTCATTAACCAGTTTCGTGGGAACTCATTAACCAGTTTCGTGGGAACTCATTAACCAGTTTCGGGAAAACATCCACCAAAGGCGGGGAAAGCATCAACCAACGGCGGGGAAGCCATTGTCCAGCAGTGGGGAGCACATTAAGCAGCTGCCCTTAGTATCAGGAGCAGCGGGGTACAAATGAACAAGCAGCGGGGAAAACAACTCCGTGGGAACTCATTAACCAGTTTCCTGGGAACTCATTAACCAGTTTCGGGAAACCTTCCACCAAAGGCGGGGAAAACATGCACCAACGGCGGGGAAGCCATTGTCCAACAGGGGGGAGTACATTAAGCAGCTGCCCTTAGTATCAGGAGCAGCGGGGATCAGATTAAGCAACAGCCGGGAAAAGATCAGCCAACCGCGGGGGAACTCATTAACCAGTTTCGTGGGAACTCATTAACCAGTTTCGGGAAAACATCAACCAGAGGCGGGGAAAACATGCACCAACGGCGGGGAAGCCATTGTCCAACAGGGGGGAGTACATTAAGCAGCTGCCCTTAGTATCAGGAGCAGCGGGGTACAAATGAACCAGCAGCGGGGAAAACAACTCCGTGGGAACTCATTAACCAGTTTCGTGGGAACTCATTAACCAGTTTCGGGAAACCTTCCACCAAAGGCGGGGAAAACATGCACCAACGGCGGGGAAACCATTGTCCAACAGGGGGGAGCACATTAAGCAGCTGCCCTTAGTATCAGGAGCAGCGGGGTACAAATGAACCAGCAGCGGGGACAACAACTCCGTGGGAACTCATTAACCAGTTTCGTGGGAACTCATTAACCAGTTTCGGGAAACCTTCCACCAAAGGCGGGGAAAACATGCACCAACGGCGGGGAAGCCATTGTCCAACAGGGGGGAGCACATTAAGCAGCTGCCCTTAGTATCAGGAGCAGCGGGGATCAGATTTAGCAGCAGCCGGGAAAAGATCAGGAAACCGCGGGGGAACTCATTAACCAGTTTCGTGGGAACTCATTAACCAGTTTCGGGAAAACATCAACCAGAGGCGGGGAAAGCATCAACCAACGGCGGGGAAGCCTTTGTCCAACAGGGGGGAGCACATTAAGCAGCTGCCCTTAGTATCAGGAGCAGCGGTGCACAAATGAACCAGCAGCGGGGAAAACAGCTTCGTGGGAACTCATTAACCAGTTTCGGGGGAACTCATTAACCAGTTTCGGGAAATCTTCCACCAGAGGCGGGGAAAGCATCAACCAACGGCGGGGAAGCCTTTGTCCAACAGGGGGGAGCACATTAAGCAGCTGCCCTTAGTCTCAGGAGCAGCGGGGAACAGATTAAGCAACAGCCGGGAAAAGATCAGCCAACCGCGGGGGAACTCATTAACCAGTTTCGTGGGAACTCATTAACCAGTTTCGTGGGAACTCATTAACCAGTTTCGGGAAAACGTCCACCAAAGGCGGGGAAAGCATCAGCCAACGGCGGGGAAGCCATTGTCCAACAGTGGGGAGCACATTAAGCAGCTGCCCTTAGTATCAGGAGCAGCGGGGATCAGATTAAGCAACAGCCGGGAAAAGATCAGCCAACCGCGGGGGAACTCATTAACCAGTTTCCTGGGAACTCATTAACCAGTTTCGGGAAATCCTCCACCAAAGGCGGGGAAAGCATCGACCAACGGCCGGGAAGCCTTTGTCCAACAGTGGGGAGCACATTAAGCAGCTGCCCTTAGTCTCAGGAGCAGCGGGGTACAAATGAACCAGCAGCGGGGAAAACAACTTCGTGGGAACTCATTAACCAGTTTCGTGGGAACTCATTAACCAGTTTCGGGAAAACATCCACCAGAGGCGGGGAAAGCATCAACCAACGGCGGGGAAGCCATTGTCCAACAGGGGGCAGTACATTAAGCAGCTGCCCTAAGTATCAGGAGCAGCGGGGATCAGATTAAGCAACAGCCGGGAAAAGATCAGCCAACCGCGGGGGAACTCATTAACCAGTTTCGTGGGAACTCATTAACCAGTTTCGGGGGAACTCATTAACCAGTTTCGGGAAACCTTCCACCAAAGGCGGGGAAAACATCAACCAGCGGCGGGGAAGCCATTGTCCAACAGGCGGGAGCACATTAAGCAGCTGCCCTTAGTATCAGGAGCAGCGGGGTACAAATGAACCAGCAGCGGGGAAAACAGCTTCGTGGGAACTCATTAACCAGTTTCGGGGGAACTCATTAACCAGTTTCGGGAAAACATCAACCAGAGGCGGGGAAAGCATCAACCAACGGCGGGGAAGCCTTCGTCCAACAGGGGGGAGCACATTAAGCAGCTGCCCTTAGTATCAGGAGCAGCGGGGTGCAAATGAACCAGCAGCGGGGAAAACAACTTCGTGGGAACTCATTAACCAGTTTCGTGGGAACTCATTAACCAGTTTCGTGGGAACTCATTAACCAGTTTCGGGAAAACGTCCACCAAAGGCGGGGAAAGCATCAACCAACGGCGGGGAAGCCATTGTCCAACAGACGGGAGCACATTAAGCAGCTGCCCTTAGTATCAGGAGCAGCGGGGATCAGAGTAAGCAACAGCCGGGAAAAGATCAGCCAACCGCGGGGGAACTCATTAACCAGTTTCGTGGGAACTCATTAACCAGTTTCGGGAAAACTTCCACCAAAGGCGGGGAAAACATGCACCAACGGCGGGGAAGCCATTGTCCAACAGGGGGGAGCACATTAAGCAGCTGCCCTTAGTATCAGGAGCAGCGGGGTACAAATGAACCAGCAGCGGGGAAAAAAACTTCGTGGGAACTCATTAACCAGTTTCGTGGGAACTCATTAACCAGTTTCGGGAAAACTTCCACCAAAGGCGGGGAAAACATGCACCAACGGCGGGGAAGCCATTGTCCAACAGGGGGGAGCACATTAAGCAGCTGCCCTTAGTATCAGGAGCAGCGGGGTACAAATGAACCAGCAGCGGGGAAAACAACTTCGTGGGAACTCATTAACCAGTTTCGTGGGAACTCATTAACCAGTTTCGGGAAAACGTCCACCAAAGGCGGGGAAAGCATCAACCAACGGCGGGGAAGCCATTGTCCAACAGGGGGAAGTACATTAAGCAGCTGCCCTTAGTATCAGGAGCAGCGGGGTACAAATGAACCAGCAGCGGGGAAAGCAACTTCGTGGGAACTCATTAACCAGTTTCGTGGGAACTCATTAACCAGTTTCGGGAAAACATCAACCAGAGGCGGGGAAAGCATCAACCAACGGCGGGGAAGCCATTGTCCTACAGTGGGGAGCACATTAAGCAGCTGCCCTTAGTATCAGGAGCCGCGGGGATCAGATTAAGCAACAGCCGGGAAAAGATCAGCCAACCGCGGGGGAACTCATTAACCAGTTTCGTGGGAACTCATTAACCAGTTTCTGGGGAACTCATTAACCAGTTTCGGGAAATCCTCCACCAAAGGCGGGGAAAGCATCGACCAACGGCCGGGAAGCCTTTGTCCAACAGTGGGGAGCACATTAAGCAGCTGCCCTTAGTCTCAGGAGCAGCGGGGTACAAATGAACCAGCAGCGGGGAAAACAACTTCGTGGGAACTCATTAACCAGTTTCGTGGGAACTCATTAACCAGTTTCGGGAAAACATCCACCAGAGGCGGGTAAAGCATCAACCAACGGCGGGGAAGCCATTGTCCAACAGGGGGCAGTACATTAAGCAGCTGCCCTAAGTATCAGGAGCAGCGGGGATCAGATTAAGCAACAGCCGGGAAAAGATCAACCAACCGCGGGGGAACTCATTAACCAGTTTCGTGGGAACTCATTAACCAGTTTCGGGGGAACTCATTAACCAGTTTCGGGAAAACATCAACCAGAGGCGGGGAAAGCATCAACCAACGGCGGGGAAGCCTTCGTCCAACAGGGGGGAGCACATTAAGCAGCTGCCCTTAGTATCAGGAGCAGCGGGGTGCAAATGAACCAGCAGCGGGGAAAACAACTTCGTGGGAACTCATTAACCAGTTTCGTGGGAACTCATTAACCAGTTTCGGGAAAACATCCACCAGAGGCGGGTAAAGCATCAACCAACGGCGGGGAAGCCATTGTCCAACAGGGGGCAGTACATTAAGCAGCTGCCCTTAGTATCAGGAGCTGCGGGGATCAGACTAAGCAACAGCCGGGAAAACATTAACCAACTTCGGGGGAACTCATTAACCAATTATTTGATGACCGGTAGGCGGCGCTCTATCGGCTTCGGCGACCGGCGGGTGGCGGTTCGGGGTCGTGGCGACCCGGGGCGAGGCGGCCCGGCCGTTGAAATCGCGAAAAAACGCGTTTTTAAAAAGAACCGTCGGTCCCCATCGGGATGGATTTGACCCCCTCATGCCGCCGTCGGGACCTCTTCGGCGGCATGACTACCGGAGGTGTTCCCGCCGAGGTGGACACTTGCATTTTCTGGCACGGTGGGTTGGCGGGGTACCTGCAGAATAGCAGGAAGGCGATGGCAATGACATGTGGCAACTCATTAACCAGTTTTGACTTTGCTGCATTGAAGGCGGAAAATCGAAACAGGGCCCCGCTCGAGCCCCCAGGTCTGCCGGGACCGCACCGGGCCGCCGCCCCGACGGCCGTTCGGCCAGAATGGGCTAGTATTTCTCCGGATTTTTGGCCGTTTTTCCGACTTTTTCGGACGTCGGAAAAGCGGCGGCCTGGCCACCGGCCGCGGCCGGGGGTGCCTTCCCCTCGAGCGAGGGCCCGGAATTCACCCGTTTGCAGCCCCGGAGGAGCTCCGCCGGCGGCCGGAATGGTTGAGACCATCGGCCGCGCTGAACGGAGCTCGGGTAACTCATTAACCAAACTGGACTTGGCCCCTGGCGCAGGAGGGGGGGTCCAGGTGAGGGCTGGCAGGCCGTGGCCACCCGGCAGCAGTGATGCACCCGCGATGGCGGTAGTCCTTCCGATTCGGAGGCTCCCTGGCCCCGCAGAGCAAAAATGGGAGCCGCACGGAGCTCTATGAAGTCAGATCCGGTCGGTGGTGGCGGGGCAGGGTGCACGGTTTCCCGCAGAGCTCGGCGGATCCGTCCCGCCGAGGTGGCCACTCGCATTTTCTGGCAGGGGAGTCCCGAGGCTGGTTAACCAGTTACCCCCGGAAGTGGGGATGGAGTTGAGATTGAACCGTTTTGCGGGGCCTCCGGGCCCCTTCCCCGGTAGGACTACCGGGGCACACCCCGCCGAGGTGGCCACTTGCATTTTCTGGCACGGGGGGTTGGCGGGGTACCTGCAGAATAGCAGGAAGGCGATGGCAATGACATGTGGCAACTCATTAACCAGTTTTGAGTTTGCTGCATTGAAGGAGGAAAATCGAAGCAGGGCCCCGCTCGAGCCCCCAGGTCTGCCGGGACCGCACCGGGCCCGCCGCCCCGACGGCCGTTCGGCCAGATTGGGCTAGTATTTCCCCGGATTTTCGGCCGTTTTTCCGACTTTTTCGGCCGTCGGAAAAGCGGCGGCCTGGGCACCGGCCGCGGCCGGGGGTGCCTTCCCCTCGAGCGAGGGCCCGGACCTCACCCGGTTGCAGCCCCGGGTGGGGCTCCGCCGGCGGCCGGAATGGTTGAGACCATCGGCCGCGCTGAACGGAGGTCTGGTAAATCATTAACCAAACTGGACTTAGTCTCTGGCAAGAGAGATGGTCCAGCCGACGGGCACGACCGAGGGCCCGGACCTCACCCGGCTGCAGCCCCGGGTGGGGCTCCGCCGGCGGCCGGAATGGTTGAGACCATCGGCCGCGCTGAACGGAGGTCTGGTAAATCATTAACCAAACTGGACTTAGTCTCTGGCAAGAGAGATGGTCCAGCCGACGGGCACGACCGAGGGCCCGGACCTCACCCGGCTGCAGCCCCGGGTGGGGCTCCGCCGGCGGCCGGAATGGTTGAGACCATCGGCCGCGCTGAACGGAGGTCTGGTAAATCATTAACCAAACTGGACTTAGTCTCTGGCAAGAGAGATGGTCCAGCCGACGGGCACGACCGAGGGCCCGGACCTCACCCGGTTGCAGCCCCGGGTGGAGCTCCGCCGGCGGCCGGAATGGTTGAGACCATCGGCCGCGCTGAACGGAGGTCTGGTAAATCATTAACCAAACTGGACTTAGTCTCTGGCAAGAGAGATGGTCCAGCCGACGGGCACGACCGAGGGCCCCGGACCTCACCCGGTTGCAGCCCCGGGTGGAGCTCCGCCGGCGGCCGGAATGGTTGAGACCATCGGCCGCGCTGAACGGAGCTCTGGTAAATCATTAACCAAACTGGACTTAGTCTCTGGCAAGAGAGATGGTCCAGCCGACGGGCACGACCGAGGGCCCCGGACCTCACCCGGTTGCAGCCCCGGGTGGAGCTCCGCCGGCGGCCGGAATGGTTGAGACCATCGGCCGCGCTGAACGGAGCTCTGGTAAATCATTAACCAAACTGGACTTAGTCTCTGGCAAGAGAGATGGTCCAGCCGACGGGCACGACCGAGGGCCCCGGACCTCACCCGGTTGCAGCCCCGGGTGGAGCTCCGCCGGCGGCCGGAATGGTTGAGACCATCGGCCGCGCTGAACGGAGCTCTGGTAAATCATTAACCAAACTGGACTTAGTCTCTGGCAAGAGAGATGGTCCAGCCGACGGGCACGACCGAGGGCCCCGGACCTCACCCGGTTGCAGCCCCGGGTGGAGCTCCGCCGGCGGCAGGAATGGTTGAGACCATCGGCCGCGCTGAACGGAGCTCTGGTAAATCATTAACCAAACTGGACTTAGTCTCTGGCAAGAGAGATGGTCCAGACGACGGGCACGGTGGCAGAGTTAGCCGAACTTGACTTAGCCTCTGGCCGCAGAGAGGGTCCATCAAACGGGGCACGGTGGGAGATTAAGCCGCACTAGGCTCAGGCTCTGGCCACGGGAGGGTGGCCCAGGTGTGAGCCGGCAGTAAATGGTGAACCAGTGAAAAGCCAGCACCCGAGGGTGC
>NW_027593364.1:30000-33694 GCF_964213995.1 Mustelus asterias
CACGGCAACACGGCCGGCCTGCCTGCTTGGGACGATGCGGTCCTTTCGTTCAGCGGTTCCACGGTTTGGCCGGCGCGAGCAGATGCTTGGGGGGAGACGGTGGCGTCAGCCACGCACTCACTCTGCTTCTGCAGTCCGGTCCACTCCGCCCGTTCTAGCTGCTCGTTTGGTCCCTCGCCCGCCAGCAGACCGTTCCGCCGACGGTGCTCCTCCTCCGCAGCGACTTCTGCCTAGCCCCTCTGCCGGGTGCGATGTCTCCGGCGTCCGCACCGATCCTCGGCATTGGTGCCGCACACGCAACGCCTGCGTCGTTGGAAGGGCTTCGCCGTTGGCGTCGCACACAGCCCTGTGGGGGTGTCTTTGCAGTCCGTCCGAGAGGTGGGGGCACGCACGGCAACACGGCCGGCCTGCCTGCTTGGGACGATGCGGTCCTTTCGTTCAGCGGTTCCACGGTTTGGCCGGCGCGAGCAGATGCTTGGGGGGAGACGGTGGCGTCAGCCACGCACTCACTCTGCTTCTGCAGTCCGGTCCACTCCGCCGTTCTAGCTGCTCGTTTGGTCCCTCGCCCGCCAGCAGACCGTTCCGCCGACGGTGCTCCTCCTCCGCAGCGACTTCTGCCTAGCCCCTCTGCCGGGTGCGATGTCTCCGGCGTCCGCACCGATCCTCGGCATTGGTGCCGCACACGCAACGCCTGCGTCGTTGGAAGGGCTTCGCCGTTGGCGTCGCACACAGCCCTGTGGGGGTGTCTTTGCAGTCCGTCCGAGAGGTGGGGGCACGCACGGCAACACGGCCGGCCTGCCTGCTTGGGACGATGCGGTCCTTTCGTTCAGCGGTTCCACGGTTTGGCCGGCGCGAGCAGATGCTTGGGGGGAGACGGTGGCGTCAGCCACGCACTCACTCTGCTTCTGCAGTCCGGTCCACTCCGCCCGTTCTAGCTGCTCGTTTGGTCCCTCGCCCTCCAGCAGACCGTTCCGCCGACGGTGCTCCTCCTCCGCAGCGACTTCTGCCTAGCCCCTCTGCCGGGTGCGATGTCTCCGGCGTCCGCACCGATCCTCGGCACGGCGCGGGTGCGCACCTGTGGGCCGCCGCCCCGTGCTCCACGTCCGTCCGTGTGTGCCCGCTGTGGGGACCGTCTTCCTCTCGCCTGGGCGACGGCTTGCGGGCTGCGACGTGACCTTGCCACCGCCTTGCAGCATTACATCCGCAGTTGAAACGAAGAGAGCTGCTGCGGGCTTGGGTGCTTGTCCTGGCGGCTTGTCGACGGGACCACGGTGAACGGCCACTGTGTGACTCCGCAGGGAGACGTTCTGGTGCAGTCAGGGGCCTTTTTGTCTCCCGCCGCGGTGAAGCTTTGGTCGCATTCTAGTCACTCTCTCTTCAATCCCGGTACGGGGTACCTGTTCATGCTCACCATTCCTCGAGCACCCGCGTGCAGAGGGTGGGTGCGAGGTTTAAAGATTCGTGGTCCGCCTGTCGGTCCGGTCTCGTGCTGACTTGAGCGAGTGTCCTCCGCGTTCGAGAGAATGTGCCTGTCCGCGGGGGCAGCCGCGCTTGCGAGCGTTCCGCCGCGCCCCCTTCCCCAGCCCCGCCGAGGTTGGGGGCGTGCGGGGTCGGCTTGCGCCCGTAGCGTCGGCCTGTCCTCCGCGGCTTGCACCCGACTCAGTCCGCTGCGGCCTCGCCTCGACTCTCGAGCCTTCCGACAGACGGTGACACCAGAGAACTCTGCCTCTGGCTGTTGCGGGGCGTGACGGCGCGTGTCGGCTCCGGCCCGTCACCCACGCCGGCACTCAACGCCTGCGAGCGCCCTGTTTCCTCCGAGAAAGGTTTTTCGCTTGATTGTCGCTCGAGTGCGTGTGCCTCCGGGGCTCACGCCGTGGTACGCGCCAGGCTGGGGCTCCACCGTCACGTCGGCGGGGAGCGTTTAGCGCGTCCCAGGATCGGACAACCTCTCCGGGGGCCCGAGCCGAAACCCGACACGGTATAAAAGTCGTAACAAGGTTTCTGTTGGTGAACACGTTGTGAAGGATCTTTGTCGGCCGGGGGCCCGCCACCTCTCCGGGGAGGGCGGCCCGTCACTCCTTGAACGCGAAGGCTGGCGCCGGTTGGGCCAGGCAGGAGAGCCTCACGGGGGCCGGCCCCGGGGCCAGGTATCGGACAACCTCTCCGGGGGCCCGAACCGAAACCCGTAACACAGAAATAAAAATCGTAACAAGGTTTCTGTTGGTGAACACGTTGTGAAGGATCTTTGTCGGCCGGGGGCCCGCCACCTCTCCGGGAGGGCGGCCCGTCACTCCTTGAACTCGAAGGCTGCGCCGGTTGGGCCAGGCAGGAGAGCCTCACGGGGGTTGGCCCCGGGGCCGTGGCCCGTACTGACGCTGGCGCCTCCCACGCGGGTGGGAGGTCACACCGACAATTTCGCCGTACCCGTCGAACGGGCCTGGTCACCCGTACGCACGTTCCGCCGAAGCCGGGCGACGTCGATCTCGGTCCCACTCGGTTGGGCCGGCGCGCGGGCGCCGCCACCGACGAGCACGCACACGCTCGGTTGCACGCCGGCAAGTCCATGCGGGTGCCGCACACGCTACGCCTGCGCCGTTGGAAGGGCTTCGCCGTTGGCTTCGTAGGGTGTCTTTGCAGTCCGTCCGAGAGGTGGGGGCACGCACGGCAACACGGCCGGCCTGCCTGCGTGGGACGATGCGGTCCTTTCGTTCAGCGGTTCGGCGGTTTGGCCGGCGCGAGCAGACGCTCGGAGGGAGACGGTGGCGTCAGCCACGCACTCACTCCGCTTCTGCAGTCCGGTCCACTCCGCCCGTTCTAGCTGCTCGTTTGGTCCCTCGCCCGCCAGCAGACCGTTCCGCCGACGGTGCTCCTCCTCCGCAGCGACTTCTGCCTAGCCGCTCTGCCGGGTGCGATGTCACCGGCGTCCGCACCGATCCTCGGCACGGCGCGTGTGCGCACCTGTGGGCCGCCGCCCCGTGCTCCACGTCCGTCTGTGTGTGCCCGCTGTGGGGACCGTCTTCCTCTCGCCTTGGCGACGGCTTGCGGGCTGCGACGTGACCTTGCCACCGCCTTGCAGCATTACATCCGCAGTTGAAACGAAGAGAGCTGCTGCGGGCTTGGGTGCTTGTCCTGGCGGCTTGTCGACGGGACCACGGTGAACGGCCACTGTGTGACTCCGCAGGGAGACGTTCTGGTGCAGTCAGGGGCCTTTTTGTCTCCCGCCGCGGTGAAGCTTTGGTCGCATTCTAGTCACTCTCTTCAAAGCCCGGTGAGGGGTACCTGTTCATGCTCACCATTCCTCCGGCACCCGTGTGCGGAGGGTGGGTGCGAGGTTTAAAGATTCGTTGTCCGCCTGTCGGTCCGGTCTGGTCTCGTGCTGACTTGAGCGAGCGTCCACCGCGTTCGAGAGAATGTGCCTGTCCGCGGGGGCAGCCGCGCTTGCGAGCGTTCCGCCGCGCCCCCTTCCCCAGCCCGCCGAGGTTGGGGCGTGCGGGGTCGGCTTGCGCCCGTAGCGTCGGCCTGTCCTCCGCGGCTTGCACCCGACTCAGTCCGCTGCGGCCTCGCCTCGACTCTCGAGCCTACCGCCAGACGGTGACACCAGAGAACTCTGCCTCTGGCTGTTGCGGGGCGTGACGGCGCGTGGCGGGCCCCGGCCCCTCACCCACGCCGGCACTCAACGCCTGCGAGGCGCCCT